>NC_068421.1:45175146-45475146 GCF_023373465.1 Oncorhynchus keta | reverse complement strand
AGCAGATCGTTCTCCACGGCGTCTCCAGACTCTGTCACGTCTGTCACATGTGCTCAGTGTGAACCTGCTTTCATCTGTGAAGAGCACAGGGCGCCAGTGGCGAATCTGCCAATCTTGATGTTCTCTGGCAAATGCCAAACGTCCTTCACGGTGTTGGGCTGTAAGCACAACCCCCACCTGTGGACGTCGGGCCCTCATACCACCCTCATGGAGTCTGTTTCTGACCGTTTGAGCAGACACATGCACATTTGTGGCCTGCTGGAGGTCATTTTGCAGGGCTCTGGCAGTGCTCCTCCTGCTCCTCCTTGCACAAAGGCAGAGGTAGCGGTCCTGCTGCTGGGTTGTTGCCCTCCTACGGCCTCCTCCACGTCTCCTGATGTACTGGCCTGTCTCCTGGTAGCGCCTCCATGCTCTGGGCACTACGCTGACAGACACAGCAAACCTTCTTGCCACAGCTCGCATTGATGTGCCATCCTGGATGAGCTGCACTACCTGAGCCACTTGTGTGGGTTGTAGACTCCGTCTCATGCTACCACTAGAGTGAAAGCACCCCTGATCACACGCAAACAAAGTTCCCTTTCACCAAAACATAAAAACAGCAGATCATTTGAACTTGAAGTGGTCTATGGTCTCTCCTACCTATGCAGAACCACAATTAATCTTCTCCTTTCCCCTTCTGATGACCAGGTGGCGAATGTCTTGCATGTCTGGCCTATAATTTCCTGAACCTGTTGTGCTCTTCCATTTGCACAACATTATGATCTCGCATTTATTGTCCAGTGTTGCTTCCTAAGTGGACAGTTTGATTTCACAGAACCCTGTGATTGACTTGGAGTTACATTGTTCATTGTTTAAGTGTTCCCTTTATTTTTTGAGCACTGTCCTAATCAGGCCTTATTTCTGGATTACTGCATATTGGTTGACTGGGCTCCCTGCCTTCCATTAACCCAGCTCAATGTAACATTGATTCTGGTGTTAACTACATGATTCTCAAATGTTCCATTTACCGCTTTACTCCACTGGCCTAGTTGAATGAAAGTTTACAACCATGGTGTGCACAGTTGAGGGGAACGAACCTTGAGTAATTAAGGTGACTGATCAGGACACATTCAAACCACCCTTCACACTCTTGCCTGCATCCAGCCCTGATCTAGGGTGTAATCAGTTCCCTCCAACAGTCAAATGAGAGTTTCTGTTTGGACAAATGAAGGTATATTTGTCCCCACCTTCATTCTGTTTGCCCCATTTTTAAGACAGGATAGGCAGAATGATCCTTCTCACCCCCCTGATCACATTGTAAACAAAGTTCCTTGTCATAGCAATGCACATAAAAAAGTCAGCATAAGATCAAATGACTTAAATGTAAATGTAATGTAAATGTATATAACTCCTTCTCGCAGCTATCTACGCACTCTCCTTCTCTCACGTTTTCCCTTCGCTTGTGGACTTCAGTGCACAACACATCAGCTCTCTGTGACCAGGCAAAAAAAAAACTTTTCAAGCCAAAACCTCATATCATGATCGCTAACTGCTACACACAGCCTACATTGTTGTCACGTCATAGTCAACATAGCTACTAGAACTAACAAGTTAGTAAACCCGCTACAATCATGCAGTACAATGTACAATCAGAAACCAGTTTAGCAGTTACGCCGTTGTGCCCGGTGGCAATAAATTAATAAAAACAAAATAAATCTTGACTTGGAAGAGTTCCTGTGTTGGATAGCCATAGCCAGCTAGCTAAAATATCATCCCTCTTTGTTTGAGCCCGGGGTTTGAGTAGGCTAAATTTGTTCAAAACTGTTCATCTATTGTTTTTTTCTCTCTTTGAGTCAACTACTAACAACATTTTAGCTAGCTATAGCTTATGCTTTCAGCACTAGATTCATTATCTGATCCTTTGATTGGTGGACAACATGTCAGTTCAAGCTGCAAGAGCTCTGATAGTTTGGAGGATGTTGTCACGCCCTGACCGTAGATTGCTTTGTATGTTTCTATTTTTTTTAGTTTTGTCAGGGTGTGATGTGGGTGGGTATTCTATGTTGTAGGCCTAGGTTTTCTTTTTCTATGTGTTTGGCCTGGTATGGTTCTCAATCAGAGGCAGCTGTGTTTTCACCATACGGGACTGTTTCTGTTTTCCTTTATTCTCTTGTTCGTTTGTATTCAGTGTTCAGTTTATTAAAGGCATCATGAACACGTACCACGCTGCGCTTTGGTCTACTCCTTCTTCCACCAACGCAAATCGTTACAGATGTCCTCCGGAAGTTGTCATAATTACTGTGTAAGTCTATAGAAGGGGGTGACAACCCATGAGCCTCCTAGGTTTTGTATTGAAATCAAAGTACCCAGAGGAGGACAGAATGCTAACTGTCCTCCGGCTACCCTACAGAGTGCTGCTACCCTTAAGTATGTATTTGGTGACGTAAATATATTTAGTATAGTTTCATCTGAAAACGATCACTTTTTAAAATGTTTCACACATTATATTTGTATTAAATTTACTGAGTAGGATGGTCCACCCCTTCCAGCTAATCTACCGAAGGCTTCTAATGGTGTTAATATTGAGTTTAGTATACTTTGTCAAATGAAACAGCTATTAGACATGCATGGCCTATTGGCTATGCTGCTCGCTGCCGTACAAAGTCCACTGTCTTTGTTAATTAGTATCTGAAGTAATCAGTGGAGATTTGTATTCCCATGGTCAAAAAACCAAGCTCATTAACAGACTGAAATATTACAATTGATTTACAAGTCAGACAATTTGCATTAATAGAAGGAATACATTTTGAAGGAATCTGACTGGGGTTTGAAATAAACCTCTCAGTCATTCAAAGGAAGGAGATATTAATGTTCCAGAGGAGAGAGTAAATACAGCTCAGAGGGTGTCTGAATCAGTGCCAGTGTAATAAACCCTATAATTATAGTCAGGAGCAGGCCCTTCAGATGAGGGCCAGCGAACAACATTAAATATTAATGGCTAATATAACCTTGAAATCACTTTTGTCTCAGCTTGGTAGCGAAGACAAGATACATTGTAATAATCTCCTGAAATATCCCTCTGGCCCTTTCTTGTAACGGAGTGGAGAGAAGGCCGATGAGAGGAATATTAATAATACCTCAGATCTTTAAACACCATCATGTTTATGAGGCTCACGAATGTTCAAGCGACATGTGTGAAACGCTCCTTTTCTGTACTGTACACATCTTAAATAGATGGTATTTTTTATGCTTCTAGGCTCTGGCTTGATTGTTATGTCGCTTGGTGTGCTGTTCTGATAAGAGACTGCAGCGATGAATTAGGGAACCTCAGAGGACGGTAAGAACACCTCATGAGGCGCTTTGCCATTTGATGGTTTTAAAAACCTTTTTTTGGTTCAGAGTGCAGCCCAGAGTGCAGTCATAAATGTTCTACTATTAGGTTTTGGATCAACCGGTATCTGCGGCGGTCTGTCTTTGTGTTCTCTCTCTTGTTTCAATGTTGCCGTGATTATTTCTCCCCTGTTTTCAGGGGCGTAACACTCTCGGGATAAACATGAACGATTCCCCGTGAATACATGTTGCAGTCGGATAAAAATTCACCTCGGCGAGAAAGCAAACAATTGTCTAATGTCCTCAAGTCACTGAGATGCACTACAGATGCTCACACATCCCACATCCCGTGTCATGTTTCCAAGAGATACTCAACAGTTGTTTGCGAATCCATCTGAAGTATGTGAATCACTCTCTGTAGGTACTACAGTATACATGGAAAACTGTATATGCAATCACTACTGTATAAGCAATGTTCTTAGGTTATGAATGTGTAGAAATGTATCTTCAATGGAGAAACTCCGGTCTTGCCGTTCTGCCGCTTTCCCTAGCCGTGGACACCGGACAGCTCAGGGGAGCACAATGATTTGGAACGTCCGGGCAGAAATATATAATGTAGAACAAACAAATCTGACATTTACTGTCGATATACGGATTCACGTTAGCTCTATCTCATTTCTATCTGCAACGTTCAACAACGTTTGCCTACATTGAATGTGGCCCTGATCATAGTGCACTATACACATTGATTCAAAATCACCATGTGAACACAGCCCAGTTCCTCCCCATTGTACCCTTCTTCCTCTCCATATCAGGTAATGGCCAGGCATCTACACACCTAAGAGCTTTGGAAATGGACAGCGTATTACAGACATTTAGAGAGAAAGACGGCCATCGACCGTGCTTGTATTGTACTACAGTGCGTCCTATAAATGCCTCGGCACACCTCTGGGGCTGGCCATTGTTTGGTTTAAAAAGGTTCAAGGGCTGGGGTTTGAAATAAATCTCTCAGTCATTCAAAGGACGGAGATCTTCATGTTCCAGAGGAGAGAGTAAATACAGCTCAGAGGGTGTCTGGATCACGTGAGAGAATTGCCCAGCTCCATTCCCATGCTGCTCTCACTATCGAAACAGAACAAAACTTGCCAGAGGCAATAAGAGAGGGAGGGAGACCAATTTGGGCTGTGTAACTAACGGTGTAACTGCTATGTGGGCAGGCAAGCAGACATTCATTGTAGGCTACTTTTTAAACATTACATTACGTGTAATTTACATACACTGTCTGTCGGTCATTTCTTTATGCAGTATGTTTTGTGTATAAATATAGGCTATAGGTAAATCTCGCAAACCCCAATGTTTTATATTCCAGTTGACTATATTTGACCGCCATGTTGAGCTAATAAAGTAAAGTACGTAAAAGTAAAGTAATAACAACAAAATCTCAGTTTTGACATGTGTTATGAGGTGACAAGAACTCATCACATGTTCATTAGTTGTGTTCATTTGCAAATGTATCTACAAAATAAGCTCTGTGTGACATGAGCTGTGCACTTTCTTTTGTTGCCGTAATCAAATCCAAATAACTTTTAATTGGATAACCCCCCCCCATCATGTTAATTATATTCTGTAGGCTGTGTTCTGTTTGCACTAGCAGAGACAAGGCAAGGCACATACACGCTAAGTGTAAAATAATGGATAGATGGACAAATAAATGGATAAATAAACCTCAGACAACCTTTTGCTTACCTTCATGTGAATCTCTGTAAACGCCCCTAATTGCCGTGACCACTACCAATGCTGCTTTGCATAAATGGTTGTCTCATTGACCAAATTGAACTTGGGTTAGTTGTATCTGTGCGATCTGCATGGGAATGGGCCAGTTTTATCCCATCGTGGCTGTGGTTTATCATCTCTAATGCTACAGTAATTATTACACTGTCTTTGGCCTCCATCTAGGTCCGATCCTGTATCTAAATCCAGTGCTATTAATCTCACTCGCTGGAGAACTCAGGGAATGCAATAATAGCTGTGTTTGCTGTTAAAAGGGAGCCTGGAGTGTGAATGTTTTTGCAATTTCAACAAAAATGTCAGGCAAATGACCTGCTCTTTAGAGGAACCTATCATGTTGCTGTACGAGTTGAGCTATGTATTGACGCAGAGTATAGAGAAATGCGGAGGTCAGTTATATACATGTTTGTACATGCATTGATTTGACCTCACCGTCGGGCAACATTCCTACAGAAAGAAAGCTATTATTTTGCATTTAAGCAGGTTTTGAATGCTATTGCTTCTGGTGGATTGTGCCAATTTTTGAAGGAATTATACATTCCCTGTCTGGTTTTAGTTAGAGTATGGTAATGTTGGTGAGTTCAGGGTTCACATGCCTCGTCAACTGATTTATACATCAAAAATGTTTTTGGATTTAACCCTAGTCTAACTCAACAAATTACGCTACAATGTTGAACCTGAACCTGTCGTCTTGGGACACACTCAGGATTACAACCTATGCACAATGTGCCACGTCAATTATCCTAAAACTGTGTTGTGAATCGCCCACTGAGTTGCTCATTTGCTTGCTAGAACACACAGCGAAGCACCATTTCTCAACTGCTTCTTTGAGTCCTTCGTATTAATTTCACCCACACACATGTAGTTATGACACATGCATTCACGCCATATTCAAATGTTGGAAGCGTGCGCATCATGTGTAAAACAACAATTATGTTAATTCCAACATGATTGCGATAAATCAAGAGAGGACAAAACAGCCCTATTAAAATCTGTTGCCTCATCACTCTGCGCAAGATTTATTTGATTTAGATCGGGACTCCGGATTGGGAATCACATGATGTGTTAAGCGTTGTGTTCGGCTTTTTTTCTTCTTTTTTTTACACTAGCAAGTAAAAGTCACTTGTTTGTACTGACAGAAAACCATATTCACATTTGGTAATATAACGACCCCCATGAACCATAAGGGCTTTCTCTGTAGTTCTGCATGATTTGCAGCACAGTCTGTTTGAGGAAATAATAAAGTATATGTACTGTGTCTTGCCAATGTGGGCCATCGTGACACTGGGTATCCAAAGAGCCCATCTGCCAGAGTGGATGATGTTTTTCTTTCTTCACCTTCTCTTCTGCAGCCGCCATACTTGACGACCCAATGGAGTGCAGCCGGGGAGAGAGATTGGCCATCACTCTGGCGAAGGACAGCATCAACCGGTCCAGTAACCGTTCCACAACAGGCAAGCTGGAGGTGGACATCTTTGAGCTGCTGAGAGACAGTGAATATGAGATGGGAGAGACCAGTAAGTAGAGGATGGGAGTACGAGGTGGCTTTCAATTTTCGACTTTTGTCATTCATTTCAAAAAGTGAAAGACAAGTATGTCACGGAGTTCCACATTAAAAGGTCTGTCTGCCTGTTTGCCTGTTTGCCTGTTTGCCTGTTTGCCTGTCTGCCTGTCTGCCTGTCTGCCTGTCTGCCTGTCTGCCTGTCTGTCTGTCTGTCTGTCTGTCTGTCTGTCTGTCTGTCTGTCTGTCTGTCTGTGTGTCTGTGTGTCTGTGTGTCTGTGTGTCTGTGTGTCTGTCTGTCTCTGTCTGTCTGTCTGTCTGTCTGTCTGTCTGTCTGTCTGTCTGTCTGTCTGTCTGTCTGTCTGTCTGTCTGTCTGTCTGTCTGTCTGTCTGTCTGTCTGTCTGTCTGTCTGTCTGTCTGTCTGTCTGTCTGTCTGTCTGTCTGTCTGTCTGTCTGTCTGTCTGTCTGTCTGTCTGTCTGTCTGTCTGTCTGTCTGTCTGTCTGTCTGTCTGTCTGTCTGTCTGTCTGTCTGTCTGTCTGTCTGTCTGTCTGTCTGTCTGTCTGTCTGTCTGTCTGTCTGTCTGTCTGTCTGTCTGTCTGTCTGTCTGTCTGTCTGTCTGTCTGTCTGTCTGTCTGTCTGTCTGTCTGTCTGTCTGTCTGTCTGTCTGTCTGTCTGTCTGTCTGTCTGTCTGTCTGTCTGTCTGTCTGTCTGTCTGTCTGTCTGTCTGTCTGTCTGTCTGTCTGTCTGTCTGTCTGTCTGTCTGTCTGTCTGTCTGTCTGTCTGTCTGTCTGTCTGTCTGTCTGTCTGTCTGTCTGTCTGTCTGTCTGTCTGTCTGTCTGTCTGTCTGTCTGTCTGTCTGTCTGTCTGTCTGTCTGTCTGTCTGTCTGTCTGTCTGTCTGTCTGTCTGTCTGTCTGTCTGTCTGTCTGTCTGTCTGTCTGTCTGTCTGTCTGTCTGTCTGTCTGTCTGTCTGTCTGTCTGTCTGTCTGTCTGTCTGTCTGTCTGTCTGTCTGTCTGTCTGTCTGTCTGTCTGTCTGTCTGTCTGTCTGTCTGTCTGTCTGTCTGTCTGTCTGTCTGTCTGTCTGTCTGTCTGTCTGTCTGTCTGTCTGTCTGTCTGTCTGTCTGTCTGTCTGTCTAGCCTGTCTTGAGATATATAGTATATACAAAAGTATGTGGACACTCGTTAAAATGAGTGGATTTGGCTATTTCAGCCACACCCGTTGCTGACAGGTGTATAAAATCGAGCACACAGCCATGCAATCTCCATAAACAAACATTGGCAGTAGAATGGCCCGTACTGAAGAGCTCAGTGACTTTCAATGTGACACCGTCATAGGATGCCACCTTTCCAACAAGCTAATCTGTTGAATTTCTATCCTGCTAGAGCGACCCCGGTCAACTGTAAGTGCTGTTATTGTGAAGTCGAAACGACTAGGAGCAACAACGGCTCAGCCGCAAAGGTGTAGGCCACCCATGCTCGCAGAACGGGACCGCCGAGTGCTGAAGCGCACAGTGCATAGAAGAATTGTCTGTCCTCGGTCGCAACACTAGTTCCAAACTGCCTCTTGAAGCAACGTCAGCACAAGAACTGTTTGTCGAGGAGCTTCATGAAATGCGTTTCCATGGCCGAGCAGCCACACACAAGCCTAAGATCACCATGCGCATTGCCAAGTGTCGGCAGGAGTGGTGTAAAGGCCGTCGTCATTGGGCTCTGGAGCAGTGGAAGCGCGTTCTCTGGAGTGATGAATCACGCTCACCATCTGGTGGTCCGACGGAAAAATCTGGGTTTTGCGGATGCCAGGAGAATGCTACCTTCCTGAATGCATAGTGCCAACTGTAATGTTTGGTGGAGGAGGAATAATGGTCTGGAGCTATTTTTCATGGTTCGGGCTAGGCCCTTTAGTTCCAGTGAAGGGAAATCGTAACGCTACTGCATACAATGACATTCTAGACGATTCTGTCCTTCCATTTTTGTGGCAACAGTTTGGCGACAGCCCTTTCTTGTTTCAGCATGACAAAGCCCACATGCACAAAGTGAGGTCCATACAGAATTTTTTTTTCGGGATCGGTGTGGAAGAACTTTACTGACCTCAACCCCATCAAACACATTTGGAATGAATTGGAACGCAGACTGCGAACCAGGCCTAATCGCCCAACATCAGTGCAGATCTTGTTACTGAATGGAAGCAAGTCCCCACAGTAATTTTCTAACATCTAGTGGAAAGACTTCCCAGAAGAGTGGAGGCTGTTATAGCAGCAAAGAGGGGACCAACTCCCATGCCCATGATTTTGGAAAGAGATGTTTGTTTTGACCATGTAGTATACTAGAAATCTAATGAGGTGGACAGAATTTGCAAAAATCTATGTCAATCAGCCTATCGCCATGACCTTGTGGATGGATACAGTGCAATGAAATATTAACAATGCATTAACATTTCAACAAGTAGACTTTAATGCTGGTATTTTTATACCAGCTACTTTGATTAGATGGAATAGAAGGAGAATAGAATACACTTTTACCAGTCTGTTTATCTAACATGAAGTTCACCTACTGTGTGTTGCCAATGTGGGCCATACTGACACTGGGTTGCTAAAAAACCCTTCTGGCAGAGTGGATAATGTTTTCTTTCTTCCCTTTGGCACATGTTGCGGAGTACAAGGAGTGGAATTTAGCTAAACAGATTGCTACCCAGGCTACTGTTGCCCGTTTCCGCAACAGGCATCATTATACTCCTTGTAGTGAGCTCTAACATATGGAATATGTCTAGATACTGAAATACACATTTTCGCATGAATTTAGTCAACATTTAAAAAATACTAATATGAATATCACAAAACTACCTTTTTTTGATTTAGCTTATTTTTTAGACACATTGTTTGTGTCATGTTCTGACCATAGTTCTGTTATTTTATCTTTGTTTTAGTATGGTCAGGGCGTGAGTTGGGTGGGCAGTCTATGTTTGTTTTTCTATGTTGGTTTTTGAGTTCGGCCTAGTATGGTTCTCAGAGGCAGCTGTCAATTGTTGTCCCTGATTGAGAATCATACTTAGGTAGCCTGGGTTTCAGTTTTGAGTTGTGGGTGTTTGTCTTCCGTGTTAGTACCACACGGGACTGTTTAGTTCATTTCACGTTTATTGTTTTGTATTTCGTAGTGTTCAGTTTATGTATTAAAATAAACATTATGGACACTTACCAAGCTGCAAATTGGTCCTCCGATCCTTCTCGCTACTCCTCCTCAGAAGAGGAGGACGAGGTTTGTTACAGTTTGGAACAATATACTCTCTGATACTTTTAATGGTATGACCCATTTGATACATAATAGGTCACAATCACGATGAAGTTTCAATGGGAGAATTGCCAGAACAATCTGAGATACCCCAAAATCATTTGTACCCGCTGGCTCGGAATCGCGCTACAAAATTATGCCACCCATTTAAATATAAACATCACAAGCCCTTCTAGTCAGCCACGTTCTGCTCGAGGTGCTACTCCCCAATGCATATACAGGGAAAATAAATGAGGAAGGGTTGAGGTTAATTCATAAAAGTCTAAGCCGTTGGGGGTCATTTAGCTATTTGATAATGAATTGTAGGACCCCTTTAGGTATATACATTTTTTTTTAATGATTTAACAAAATATTGAATTTGGCCATTAGTATTGTAGCCCAGAGAAATGCATTAAATAACTCAGTAATAAATGACAAAAAAAGACAGTCAAAAAATCTATCATAAGAAACAAGGTTTTGGAGTGTTTGTCCTTTATCTAGGAGATATAAGAAAGCTCGGAAATATTATTATGTATTTTTTTTTAACACATATTTAACCCCTTTTTGGGGTAGGCACAAAACTACCATCATACTTCCTGTCTTTAAAAAAAAAAACGGTACCGGTTACCTTCAGACAAATCCCGTGGGGATCCTACAGCAAAATAGAGAAGCATAGTGTTTGTGAGAATCTCCCCTTTACCCTTTAGTTCGTAGCCCAAACGGTTCGGCTGCTACAAACAGAAGTTGGCACATTGACGGTACCAACTTCAGATGAGTCCCCTGACACTTGTGGCGGTCGTACAGCATTGTGTTTGTGAGTCTACCCTTTCTATTTGACACTACGGACATTTTCATGAGAAGAACAATTTTCAGGATTATCTCATGGTCTGATAAACATCGCTCTACCTCTGCCGCCTAAAACCGCAAATGCGGAAGTGCGATATAGGCGGATGCGGTTCATTGAGACGCATGCCGTTAATTTTTTAAAATTATGTTACTTAGATTGTCGCACTGGTGCATCAATCGACTCTAGGGGGTTAAAAGCACACTGTACTGTAGGTGTATGCCCATTTAGATTCATACTGTCGTTCAGTCAGTAACCTTATTGAACTGGAAATACAAGCTGAAATAAATCATTCTCTCTACTATTATTCTGATATTTCACATTCTTAAAATAAAGTGGTGATCCTAACTGCCCTAAGACAGGGAATTTTTACTAGGATTAAATGTCAGGAATTGTGAAAAACTGAGTTTAAATGTATATGGCTAAGGTGTATGTAAACTTCCGATTTCAACTGTTTATCCTGCTAGGTGAATATCCATGTTGTCATATCAGCCATGATTTCGTGAAAAATAAGATGTTACAGCTTTTGATGTCCCGTTGGTAGGATATTTGTGATCGTACCTCATCTAATTTATTGCCCAATGATTGTACGTTGGCGAGTAATATTGACAGTAACAGCAGCTTTCCCACTCGCCTTCTGCAGAACCTTATGAGGCGCCCCGCTCTGTGTCCTCTGTATCTGCGTCTCTTTCTCTTGCCAATAACGGGGATGTTGGTCGGATATTAGCAGTATATCCTGTGAGTCCTGCTTGTTGAAGAAGAAATCTTTGTCTAATCTGAGGTGAGCGATCGCTGTCCTGATATCCAGAAGCTTTTTTTTGTCATAAGATACTGTGGCAGAAACATTAAGTACAAAACGTAGAGCTTAATGGCCGTTGTTGCTCCTCCTCATACATACAAACAACTGTATACCTCTCCCTGCTTGGTTGGCTGCCTGCAAACCCCCTCCTAATTTAGTGCTGTCGTGGCTCTGCCCAGGCAGCAATTGGATTAGGGATGGATCAGTGGCACCAGTAAGGAGGAAATGTCACACAACCTGCCTAGCTGTGTGTGTGTGTGTGTTTTTCAACATAACTGTTGGCCCGTTTGGTCGAATGGTCCAAGATGTCGGCTTCTTTCCTGGGAGACCAGGTTTCTAATCCCTCCAGTAACAGAAGCACACGTGAAATGTTGGCAAACCACATGTCTGAGTTATATTAAAAATATCCATGTAAAACTTCAGTGTCTTACTCATGTGTCTGTTTTTCTACGTGATATTTTTGACATGTGAAACATTTGTGTAAATTGTCAGACACGTGTCCGTAAACCACGTGTCTGCCCCGTGAACATTTACGTGTGAAATCTTTCACATTATTTCACGTGTCCAAAAACCACGTTTTTTTACACGCTCTTTTTACAAGAGTTTACATTTTTTTTATTATGTGGTGTGTGCATTCATGTGTGAATTTGAATGTGGGTAACAATACTTTAAAGTACTACTTGAGTCGTTTTTTGTGCCGACTATCTGTACTTTAATTTACTATTTATATTTTTGTACAACTTTTACTTCACTACATTCCTAAAGAAAACAAGACTTTTACTCCATACATTTTCCCTGACACCCAAAACCACTCGTTCCATTTCGAATGCTTAGCAGGACAGGAAAACGGTCTAATTCACACTTTTATCAAAAGAACATCCCTATTGCCTTTGATCTGGAGGATTCAATAAACACAAATGCTTTGTTTGTAAATGATGTTGTGTTAGCATTTGTCCACGGCTATCCTTAAATAAAAAGAAAATCGTGCTGTCTGGTTTGCTTAATATAAAGAATGTGAAATTATTTGTACTTTTGATACTTAAGTATATTTAAAATCAAATACTTTTGCTCAAGTAGTATTTTACTGGGTGACGTTCACTTCTTAAGTTGTTTTCTATTGAGGTATCTTTACTCTTACTCAAGTATGGCAATTGGGTACTTTTTCCACCACTGAATGTGGGTTCACAGAACTGAACTCCAGGTCCCATGAGTACATTGGCTCTCATTTGCAGATGCTGCGGCTCTCAATAAGGTATTGATTTGAGGGAATCAATTCTAAACTGAATGGACTCCAGACAACCCACTGACCAAGATTAGACAGAAGATGTGCAGAATTCCATTATAATGATCCACACTTATATTGGAGAAGTTGTCACGTGTCACAGATGTAAAATGCTTTGCCCATAGACTGAGGTGGAGCGAGAAGAGAATCCAAGATGGACATATTGGCCTTTTCTCAATTGGATTTGCACAACGACTGTGTCCTCTCTCCGTCGTCCTCTGGCCTCCTTTAAAAAAAAAAGGTAATCAAGGGGAGGTGGCGAGGAGAGGGAAAGTTATAACAGAGACGCTAAGAGTCGAGAAGCAGGTGCAGGTGAAACGTTTAACACAACAAACATGGAATAAGACAACATAACAGTAGCATCTACGCATAAACACAGGAACAATAGTGACTGGGGAAAGGACCTAAGGGAGTGCCAGATATAGGGGAGGTAATGTCCAGGTGTGCCTCATGACGTGCAGGTACACGTAATGATTGATGCCATGTGTGCGTAATGATGGATCCCAGGACCAGTGGTTAGTAAACCAGCGACGTCAAATGCCGGAGCGGAGGAGCTGCAGTAGACATGACAAAATTGGATGAAAATGCGCTTTTATTAAATGTCTGTCCTTATCCCATTGCGCGTCTTCAGGGTGGAATTCCAAAATAAATATATAAAGTAATAAAAACAAATTTAGCTAGTTTTATATAAAAAAGTATTTCTGGAACTCTTCCGCAAAGGACTCAAGTAGGTTAGACTTGTGCTTCCTCGCTAAAAGGCTATTGAAGAGAGGGGGGGGACGTCTTCCATTTGCTTACTAACGAATTGACACTCTCCTTTACCACTGGACCACTTATCGGTTTCCTGGTCACGGAAGAGAGAGGACAGAGGAGAGAGGGTGGAGGACAGACTTTTGCCCAAATGACAAAAGGCCATTCTGTTCCCTGTGTAAAATAAAAAATGCCGACCTGTAAAAAGCCTCAAGGGGCCAGTGGCACCGTGCCTGTCAGGCTAATCCGGTCACTTTGTAATTCGGTGAAGCCATGCAGACAGGTGCAAATGTGCTTTAAATGGAGGAGAGAGGGGTAGCTGGGTGGGTGGGAGTGGAGGAGGGGAATGTACGGGACACTCCATTGGATGACAAAGGGATTATTTATTAATCATTTGATTCACTGCTCCTGTAAATTTTCTATCTCATTCGGTGAGGATCCCGAGCTTTGCTCCACTGGCTCAAAAATGGTCCACCTTTACTCTTCCTTTATACATCTTTACCCTCATTTGGGGTTTGTTACTGGCCCATCCACCACCTCAGCCAGTCTGTCGCCCTCCACTGTGTGTCCCAAATGGCACCCTATTCCCTATATATTGCACTACTTTTGACCAGAGCCCTAAGGGCCCTGGTCAAAATAAGTGCACTACACAGGAACGAGGGTGCCATTTGGGCAGCAGGCGACATATTCAGACAGCAGTCCTCCTGACTACCATAGAATGTTAATGAAAGACAGGGATCAACCCCCACCTGAAATTGCATTTTGTTTCCCCTGCAAGTAAGATTTAAGCCCAAACTCATGTGCAGGGGATTGCAAAGGAAATACTATATTATATTTCTTCTTCCCACCAAAAAATCAATTTCATACACTGATTCAGTGTGATGGTGAATGTTAGAAAAAAAGATATCACAAATGCTTTTGGAAGACTGATAAAATATCTGATCGGTTTCGTTTTAATATAGTTCTCAGCTATTATTTTAACTAGGTCAATGTGCCCCTGCATGGCAGCAACTGTTGGTTGGCACTAACTCCTACATGCCACTTTTAAGGAGTACTTTCGTCCCCAATTGTTATCTTAAAATGAAGGATTGTTGACATGACATTCTAAATGGTTTTGCAAAAACTTCCAAATGACCAGATCTCATTCCAACCTGTTGCTACAGTAATTATGTTCCACCATTGCAGCACCATTCAATCTGTCATATTGTAATCTATAGTCGTAGGTCTACTATCGGTGATGTGAAATCATATACAGAGCAGCTGTAAGTTAATACATCAATAGAACATGATCAAGTTAATAGTTAGCAAACCCCAAACACCTACTTATTAAAGGTTAACTGGGAACTGCTGACTCATACTGTTAGTGCAGGTTAAATCTACACACAAAGCAACACGCAACTCCTATTTAATAGGCTGAATGTGATATTTGGACCATGTCCTGTATTATCTGACTGGATGCTTGTCTTTGTGTGTTGACAGTGTGCCAGATCCTGTCCAAGGGAGTGGTGGGAGTCCTGGGTCCCTCCGCCAGCCCTGCTTCCAATTCCATCATCAGCAATATCTGTGGAGAGAAAGAGGTGAGTGCTGGCTCGCATTTTGGCTCAATTTATTTGGTGTCACAATAGCATTGTTTGCCAGTCATATTATGGAACAATATGTTTTATTATTACTGTGTTTGAGGCCGTGCTTGACCCATGTCAATACCACAGCAGACAGAATATTTTTCAGAACATTCTAAGTTATTGTCTGAATTTACCCATTGGCGACATTCTGGAAAGGACTAAAAATGTCATTTTAAACCATTTTCACGAAAAAGTGAATTTTTTTAATTTATTTTTCGTGACCCAAAAACGGTGACCGGACATGCCGAATTGGCAACATTCTGGAAAGGACCCAAAAAACTATTTAAAACCATCCCTGGTGATGTGCACTGTCTATCCCTTTTAAATGTTCTGACTGAGCTCATTCCCTGTGTGAATAAATAAACATGTAGATGAATTGTACGTTCTTAAACAAGTTAACTTTCTGTAATGTATTCATCGGACCATGCACCACGACTCCTTAAGCAGTGTTTCCCAAACCTTGTCCTCAGGACCCCAAGGGGTGCAACTTTTGGTTTTTGTTCAACAGCTGATTCAACTAATCAAGCTTTGATCATTTGAATCAGCTGTGTAGTGTTAGGGTAAAAAAAAATGTCCACCCCTCGTTTGGGAAACAAAGTTTGGGAAACGCTGCCTTTAAAGGGATACCTTGGGATTTTGGTAATGAGGCCCTTTATCTACTTCCCCATAATCAGAGCATGCTAGCAGACACCCAGACTTCCAGTCACTGCGCTAATGCTAGTTAGCATTGGCTGGAAAAACTCTAACTTCCTTCAAACTGGACACAGACACACACACAAATGGTATCCACTAGTTCATCGGACTCTGGTGAGGTAAATAAAGGGCCTCATTGCCAAAATCCCAAAGTATCCCTTCATAAACTGTTCTTAATGCTAAATGATTAAGAAATACATTAACATGTTTCAAGCAAATACCATCTAAAAGACAGAGTTCTGCAGAGCTACAACAATGCTGACATGTAAGCACGATGATGCCACATCATGGCTCTTAAAAGGCGAACAGGATAGTGTTGAGGAGTTGCTCTAATAGCTGTTGGTGTGTACATGACAATAGATAAAGGTCACATTGCGCTGTTACTACCCTGGAAGTGATATCTCACTAATGGTCTCCTTTTGCAAACTGGGCATATCGGTAGTCTTTCAGTGGAGGACAGCAGGGCCGGCCATGGCTGATGGAACATGTCTATGGGACTGAGGGAGGGAAAGTGCTTTGGCCACTTTATTACAACCTGTTTTAGGGGAGAGTGGAGTACGATGGAGAATATTCTTTTCCAATATAAATTGCTTGAGGTGTGTTTAAATGCAGTAGCCACAGTACTAATGTGGATTAACAGTTTTTCTAAATGGTGATTAGATTATGAATATGTGCTAGTATAATGTGCATCCAACACTGACAAATAAGATCAATCAGCAATCAATGCGTCCACGTACAGTGCCTTCAGAAAGTATTCACACCCCTCGATTTTTCCACATTAGAAAAAAAAATGTCACTGGCCTACACACCATAACCTCATAATGTCAAAGTGGAATTGTGTTTTCAAATGTTTCACAAATGTATAAAAAATGAAAAGCTGAAATGTCTTGAGTCAAATAGTCAACCCCTTTGTTATGGCAAGCTTAAATAAGTTCAGGAGTAAACATGTGCTTAAGTCACATAAGTTGCATGGACTCACTTGTGTGCAACAAGTGTTCAACATGATTTTTCAATGACCGCATCTCTATACCTCAAACATACAATTATCTGTAAGGTCCCTCAGTCACTGAATTTCAAACAGATTTAACCACAGAAACCAGGGAGGTTTTCCAATGCGTCGCAAAGAAAGTCACCTATTGGTAGATGGGTAAAAATAAAAAGCAGACAATCAATATCCCTTTGAGCATGGTGAATAGTGTGCCAATAGTGTGCCAATACACCTAGTTAAGGCAAGGCGTCCTTCCTAACTCTGCCGAAGAGGAAGGAAACCGCTCAGTGATTTCAACATGAGACCAATGGTGACTTTTAAAACAGTTATGAGTTTAATGGCTGTGATAGAAAACTGAGGATTGATGAGCAACATTGTAGTTACTCCACAACACTAACCGAATTGACAGTGAAAAGGAGGAAGCCTGTACAGAATCCACATATTCCAAAACACGCATCCTGTTTGCAACAAGGCACTAAAGTAATGATGCAAATTGAGTACCACTCTTAACATTTAAGCATAGTGGTGACTGCATCGTGTTATGGGTATGCTTGTAATCGGTAACGACTGGGCACAGACAAAATCCCAGAGGAAAACCTGGTGCAGTCTGCTTTCCAACAGACACTTAGTGATGAATTCTCCTTTCAGCAGGACAATAACCTAAAACACAAGGCCAAATCTACACTGGCGTTGCTTAACGAAGACAGTGAATGTTCCTGAGTGGCCGAGTTAGTTTTAACTTAAATCTACTTAAATCTATGGCAAGACCTGAAAATGGTTGTCTACCAACGATCAACAACCAATTTGACAGAGCTTGAAGAACTTTGAAAATAATAAATGGGCAAATTTTTCACAATTCAGGTCTGGAAAGATTTTCAAGATTTACCCAGAAAGACTGTAATCGCTGCCAAAGGTACTACTACAACGTTTT
This sequence comes from Oncorhynchus keta, assembly GCF_023373465.1. Classification (NCBI taxonomy): domain Eukaryota; kingdom Metazoa; phylum Chordata; class Actinopteri; order Salmoniformes; family Salmonidae; genus Oncorhynchus; species Oncorhynchus keta. The sequence goes on along the minus strand of NC_068421.1, from coordinate 45,457,374 downwards.
GACTCAGGGTATAACGACACAGGGCGAGACCCAGATTTATACACCGTAGGCAGATGGTTCGAGTCTGATATTTATTGAAAAACAAGGGGCAGGCAAGAGGCAGGTCAGAGTCCAGAAGGTACAGGGCGGCAGGCAGGCTCGAGGCAGGTTGAATGGTCAGGCAGGAGGGTACAGTGTCAGAACCGGGAGGACTAGAAAAACAGCGACTAGGAAAAACCAGGAGCACGGAAAAACACACTGATTGACTTGACAAGGCGAACTGGCAACAGATAGACAGAGGACACCAGTATAAATACACAGGGAATAACGGGAACAAATGGGAGACACCTGGTGGGGGGTGGAGACAAGACAGTTGAACTAGATCATGGTGTTCCACAGGGATGTGAATACTTTTGTAAATTAGATAATGTTTCTATTTCATTTTCAATACATTTGCAAACATTTATGAAAACATGTTTTCACTTCGCCATTATGGGGTATTGTGTGTAAATGGGTGAGGGGAAAAATAGATTTAATACGTGTTGAATTCAGGCTGTAACACAACAAAATGTGGAATAAATCAAGGGTTATGAATACTGTCTGAAGGCACTGTATATTTTACTTTCTAAATGTATCAACCATGCATCTACAGTAGCCTATATAGTGTTATATGGTGTGTGTGTGTGTGTGTGTGTGTGTGTGTGTGTGTGTGTGTGTGTGTGTGTGTGTGTGTGTGTGGCAGTTGTTGTGAAGGTGTTGGAGAGTCAATTACATCCTGTCTGTGCTCAGTGATTGTGTCTGTGTTCATAATTCTTAACTGGGAGAGTGCACAGATGCTGGCAATATGACAGGAAGCCGAGTAAATAGGGGACGCATGAAAATATGACTCATGACAGCCCTTGCTATGTGATCAACCCATTACCCACACTCAATTTATCATTCGGAGAGCTCTATATCCATTTGGGAGGCTCTAAGTGATGCTGTACAGAGCCATACTGTACTATCTGGATTTAGACAATGGTAACTAATAAAAACAGTATCTCTTCACAAAAAGCAATTGCGTAGCACAGATGCCGAGAACTCCTAGCTCACAGTCCATGTATAATCCTTTTAACACCTCTTTGAGTGGTTCTGGACTGGTACCGACCAATATTTGACCAATTTTTGTACTGAGTGCTCTGTGAACAGTGCAACATCAATTGCTGTGCACTCTGTGAAATCTGACACCTCATTTGCTTAGGGAGCAACACGTCAGTCAAAATTTCAGGCCTATGCAAACAAATGTTTCGATTTTGCAGCTCAGCTTACAATACGGCATATGAAATGGGAGACCTTAGCCCATGCAGCAAAGGCAATTTCATCACGCTGTGATGTTCATAGATGGATTTAGAGCGCTCAACATGAAACAATACAAAATTAATTCATAGAATTTAAACAAGACCACTTTCTCTTGGTCACAGCGAGACATAATCACTTTGTGCTTAAAGCTGATGTTGTTATGAGTCAGCAAGCATATGAATTGTGTCTGCGTCGCTCAGAAGATGCTGGTCAGAAAATGCTCTGTCAGTTATGAAATGGTGCCAATTTTGTACTGTCACTAAGTATGATCATATTTATTTTACAACTATAAGAAAGGTGAAATATCAAAGTAAGTCATTTATAATTTGATTGTTAGTACATTTAGAAATCACTTCAATAATTCCATTCCCTATTCCCCAACTTTTGTTGAATAATGTGATTTGTCATATTTTTATATTTGTTCTGTGTTCTTGAGCTTGTGTCCTCAAAAGACTACACCTCAGCAATTTATAACTATTTTTACCAGAAAGGTAAGATTGAAATCTTTCTGGCAGTTGAAGCATCTCTAGGTATTGTTTATGGCCCTCATATGATAAATAATTACTTTTGAATATTGAAATCTGATAAATAATTACTTTTGAATTGTAGTAGTACCTTTGGCAGCGATTACAGCTGTGTCTTTCTGGGTAAAATCTAAATTATGACATTTACATTTAACCGTTTTTTATGTTTTGCTCTTGAATGCTGCAGAAAATCTTCTAAGTCATGGTCGTTGACACGGAACAAAAATCTAAACGCAACACGTAAAGTGTTGGTGCCATGTACAATGAGCTAAAATCAAACATCCCAGACATTTTCCTTACACACAAAAAGCTTATTTCTATCAAAAGTTTGGTATGAATTTGTTTACTTCCCTGTTAGTGAGCACGTCTTTTTTCCAATATAATCCATCCACCTGACAGGTGTGGCATATCAATAAGCTGATTAAACAGCATGAGCATTACACAGGTACACATTGGAAAATAATTGGCAACTGAAAAATGTGCGGTTTATCACACAACGCAATGCCACAGATGTTTCAAGTTTTGAGGAAGTGTGCGATTGGCATCCTGACTGCAGGAAGGTCCACCAAAGCTGTTGCCAGATAATTGAATGTTAATTTCTCTAATAAACCTCCTCCAACTGCAGACCAAGTGTATGGCGTTGTGTGGGCGAGTGGTTTGCTGATGTCAGCGTTGTGAATAGAGTGTCTCAAGGTGGCAGAGGGGTTATGGTATGGGTAGGCGTAAGCTACGGACAACGAACACAATTGCATTTTATCGATGGTCATTTGAATGCACAGAGATACCATGACGAGATCCTGAGGTCCATTGTCATGCCATGCCATTCATCCGACACCATCACCTCATGTTTCAGCATGATAATGCACGGCCCCATGTCGCAAGGATCTGTAGCACAGGTGTTTGGTGGCACCTTAATTGGGGAGGACGGGCTTGTGGTAATGGATGAAAAGGAATAAGTAGAATGGTATCAAATACATAAAACACATGTGTTTGATGTCATTCAATTTGCTCTGTTCCAGCCATTATTATGAGCCGTCCTCCCCTCAGCAGCCTCCACTGATCTGTAAACAATTCCTGGAAACTGAAAATGTCCATGGCCTAGATACTCCCCAGACATGTCACCCATTGAGCATGTTTGGGATGCTCTGGATTGATGTGTACAACAGCGTGTTCAAGTTCCCGCCACAACATCCAGCATCTTCGCACAGCCATTGAAGAGGAGTGGGACAACATTCCACAGGCCACAATCAACAGCCTGATAAACTCTAAGAGAAGGAGCACTGCATGAGGCAAATGGTGGTCACACCAGATACTGACTGGTTTTCTGATCCACGACCCTACCTTTCTTTTAAGGTATCTGTGTCCAACAGATCCTGTGTCCAACAGGGCCTAATGAATTCTTTTCAATTGACTGATTTCCAAATATGAACTGTAAATCAGTAAAGTCTTTGAAATTGTTGCATGTTGCATTTATATTTTTCTTCAATATAATTTACATTAGCTGGTAATAGCTCTTGAGGTGGCTTTGAAAATGAAGGAAATGTCTCTCTTTTATGCATTGAAACACACACTTAATCATCCTGCCTATAGACTGCCGATAGGTGCTTATCACAGTGGGAGGCAGTTTTTTCTCTTGCTCGAATAAAAGTGGCGCGACAAACCTGCAGATTCCACTTTTAGAGTCACAGTCCTTCACGTTGAGTTGCTGTTTTTGGGCTACTTCTAAATTGCGCGGCGGCCGCCATGGCATTTCTCTCTTTAAAAAAATACACATATTTCACTGTGACCTGCTGCTGCTGACAATCAGGCAGTGAGGCAGGCGTTGGTGAGTGAGTGAGTGTGTGAGTGTGTGAGGGGGAGGGCCAGAGCAGTGTGTGTGTGTGTGTGTGTGTGTGTGTGTGCGCGCGCGTGCGTGCGTGCGTGCGTGCGTGCGTGTGTGCGTGCGTGCGTGCGTAAAAAAAAAAAAAAGTGTTCAGAGATTTCAAGATCCTCTGTCCAACTTTCATCACTCAACCTCTCCTATTGGATGTGTTTATAGTTATGCACATGGGCAACCGGATTTATTTAGAATTATAAACTGGGTGGCTTGAGCCCTGAATGCTGAATGGTTGAAAGCCGTGGTATATCAGACCATGTATCACAGGTATGACAAAAAATACTTTTAACTGTTCTAATTACATTGATTACCCGTTTTTAATAGCAATAAGGCACCTCAGGGGTTTGTGGTATATGGACAGAATACCACGGCTAAGGACTGTGTCCTAAGAACAGCCCTAGCTGTGGTATATTGGCCATATACAGTGCCTTCGGAAAGTATTCAGACCCCTTGACTTTTTCACATTTTGTTACATTACATCCTTATTCTAAAATTGATCAAATAAAAACATCTGTGTCCACAATACAACTTACTGATAATGAAAATTCCAAAACAGGTTTTTAGAAATGTTTGCAAATGTATAAAAAACTACAGGTGTGTCAAGCTTGTTAGCGTCATACCCAAGAAGACTCAAGGCTGTAATCGCTGCTAATGGTGCTTCAACAAATTACTGAGTAAAGCGCCTTATTGCTTAAAACCTCTTACCTCCACCCGACACGCAGGCGTCCCATCTAGACATCTGGAAATGCAAATGCGCTACGCTAAATGCTAATAGCACTCGTTAAAACTCAAACGTTCATTAAAACACACATTCAGGGTACTGAATTAAAGCTACACTCGTTGTGAATCCAGCCAACAAGTCAGATTTTTAAAATGCTTTTCGGCGAAAGCATGAGAAGCTATTATCTGATAGCATGCAACACCCCTAAAGACCCGCAGGGGACGTAAACAAAATAATTAGCATAGTCGGCGCTACACAAAATGCAGAAATAAAATATAAAACATTCATTACCTTTGACGATCTTCTTTGTTGGCACTCCTAGATGTCCCATAAACATCACTATTGGGTCTTTTTTTTATTAAATCAGTCCATATATAGCCTAGATATCGATCTATGAAGACTGTGTGATCAAGGAAAAAAACAGCGTTTTATAACGCAACGTCATTTTTTAAAATTAAAAAAGTCGACGATAAACTTTCACAAAACACTTCGAAATACTTTTGTAATGCAACTTTAGGTATTAGTAAACGTTAATAATCGATCAAATTGATCACAGGGCGATGTATATTCTATAGCTCTACGTCTTGAAATAATGTCCGGGTAAATCTCAACCAAAATATCCTGTTGGAGACCGGAAGAAATGGGCTGTCTCTTGTTCGTTTGACCAAGAAACAAATCCTAGGCAAATGACAAGACTGTTGACATCGTGTGGAAGCTGTAGGTATTGCAACCTCGGCTCCAGGTAATGTGGTTTCTATTCAACAATACATTCAAGTGGCGCATTGATATATTTTCCAGTTTTCAGTGATCAGATCTTCCTGCGCTTTTCGATGAAACGCACGTTCTGTTATAGTCACAGCCGTGATTTAACCAGTTTTAGAAACGTCCGAGTGTTTTCTATCCACACATACTAATCATATGCATAAACTATATTCCTGGCATGAGTAGCAGGGCGCTGAGATGTTGCGCGATTTTTAACAGAATGTTCGAAAAAGTAGGGGGTAGGATCAACAGGTTAATCATTGCATTCAAAGAAGTTCAATCTACAACCATTGATGGAAAATTATCTGACGAGTTTAATAAGGGTGAATTATCTTTTCTCTGGGACATATTCTTAAGCTCACAATTATTATTATATTAATGGAAAACTGCATTCTGCTTCTTAAGCCTACATCATTACAAATTATGTCAATATTTCTTCTTAATTCGCTCGATAAGGTTATGAAAAAATGTTTTATTTGATAAATGTGGCTCGTCATCTCTTGCTGCCCAAAAACATTTTGGGCTCGCTTTCAGGCCTTGTTGGTGGGTTTTGAGAGTTCATTGGGCTATACATTTTTGCTAGACCTGGCAACCCTGCGTACGTCCATGGTTGAACGTCATGAGCCAGTCACACTTCATATGCAATGTAAGGCAATGGCATGCATTCCATAGTGTTCTTCCCTCCCATTGTATAATTACTATTTTGGAATTTGCCATCCATTTACCCAGATGCTCAAATCTATCAGTCCAAGCTGATTCTGAAATGTAGAATTTAATGAAATGAGAGGGTGACGCCATGCTGGGTCAGTTTACCCTCCCAGGTTCTCATTGATAGTGCATGTTAATTCAGGATTATTCCACTCGGCCAAGCATGAGGCGTCAACTCTGACCACTATACAAGATGAAAGCACAGTTGAACGGCCATGAATGGAAGTTGAACCCGTTTTGGTCTCATGGTCATGAAGTGTACATGTGTATTGTGAAGGCAGTCATCAGCATATGATATTCAATATCTGCCCTATATTTCTCTGACATTGACCTGGGTGTTGACTGAGTCCGCCGTGTGTGAGTAGTGTGTGTCGGCTGGCTCAGTTAGATTTTATTGGACACCATGTTCTCTGGCCCAGCAGCACATATCAGTGTGTCACCATGTGGAATTGCTTTTCTACCCCAGAATGCTCACATTCCTGCCTATCCTCTCCATGCCCGAGACCATTTTCCAGGAAATATCCTCTGACCTAATATGCACGCAAATCAGTCAAAGCAAGTCTCCTCTCATTTGTACATTCCCCCCCCTGCACTTCACCATACTCAGCATCTCTGGCTGATTGCCGAAAGAGGTAGAGGTCAGCCCTGGCGACCCCCCCAAAATAACAAAGCACAGCAAGAACGCTTGAGAGACCTTTAGAGGGATTTCTGCTCAAATCAGCCAGACCTTTTCTTAACCCCTTGTAATCACACACCATCAGCCTAATACTGGATCCCTCTTTCTGAGGGTAGACAATAATTTGTTCGGGGAATTTGAATCTTGGCTCGCAGTGTCGACTGACATTTTTCGATGTACAGTATTCGGCCCTTTTAAACCCACCGGCTATTTGCGGGGGGAAGGCACATTAAGACATGCCTGGTGGATGGGATGCTAGGTCTGCAGGGGGCGATGTTGCGGATGTTAAGCTCGGTGTCACTCGGCGCAGGGTGCATCTGTTCCGCCTGCTTGCAAACAAAACACAGGTGAGCCTGCTATTGCTGCTGGATTGCAATTAGAGGTCCACAGCTGTTACACACACAACCCTCCTGACCCCCTTCTTCACTGTGCTGTTGATCTGTCTTGTCGAGGGTAGCCAGCAGATCTGTGCATATCCAAATTCGCTCCCTCTTTAGAAAGCTGTTTCCACTTGGTCAGGGAGTTGAATGCGAACACGGCCGCTCTCTGGTTGCCAGCGATGAACGGGCGATGCAAATTCAATTAGGCCGTTTCTTGTCGTTATAGATATGCAAAGGCCTATTCCATATTCCATTGTTCCTTTTGTTTTGTAGTCATCTGTGTCATTGCGCTGGCCCTTTTGTTTAGCTGTGAGGTGATAGGATTCAAACAAACCCATCACAGATGAGGTTCTCAGAACTGCTGAATGAATTGTCTCACAAGCTCTCTATGCAAGCTTCACCACTACTGAAAATAGCCTCAGACATTTTCTTTCAGGTATGGTATTGGTCACATTTCAGGTGTCAGAAGTTTGCAGATAAATTATTTATGGTTTAAGCAAACATAATCTGAGAATCAGAGAATCAGAGAACTGAAACCGTCCGATGGATCATATATGAAGACGACCCGGGTTAGTATTTCTCAACATCTGGTTTGTGGACGGGTGCCAGTCTGTTTTGATGCTGTAGGCTGGTCCCTGAGACACAAATTTAGTCAGTTCTACAATGTTTTATGTATGTGGCCCCCCATGGAGGAAGCTTGCCGGTCCCTGGTCAAAAAAATGGCTGAGAGCACACCTATCAGGTGTCAGGTGTCTCACTTGTCTAACATCTGGACCACCAAATACCTCCTTCAGGAACTTCAAGAGCTTAATTACATTTACATTTACATTTAAGTCATTTAGCAGACGCTCTTATCCAGAGCGACTTACAAATTGGTGCATACACCTTATGACATCCAGTGGAACAGCCACTTGCATTAATGGCCTAGGGTGGTCTCAAAAAGCTTTTCATTCCCTACAAAGACATTTGTTTAATGAGAAGTGAAATCAAATCACATTTTATCTGTCACATGGGCCGAATAGAACAGGTTACCTAGAACACCTTACCATGAAATGCTTACTTATGAACCCTTAACCATAGTTGAAAAAAGCAAGTAAGAAAAATGTGCTCAATTAACTTAAGGAAAAATAGTAACACAATAAAATAACAAATAAGCCTATATACAAGGGGTACCGGTACCGAGTCAATGTGCCGGGGTATGGATTAGTCGAGGAAATTGAGGTAATATGTATACTGAACAAAAATGTAAATGCAACAAATTCAAACATTTTACATTTTTCAATCAGTCAATTGAAATAAGTTCATTAGGCTCTAAGCTATGGATTTGACGTGACTGGGAAGACAGACATGCATCTGTTGGTCACAGATACCTTTTTCAAAAATGTAGGGGCATCGATGAAAAAAAACTCATCTAATAACAGTATCTCTGTGCTTTGAAATTGTCATCAATAAAATGGAACTGTGTTCATGTCCGCAGCTTATGCCTGCCATACTATAACGCCACCGCCACCATGGGGCACTCTGTTCACAATGTTGACATCAGCAAACCGCTTGCCCACACAACGCCATACAAGCTGCCAAATGCTCTAAAACGACATTGGAGGCGGATTATGGTAGAGAAACATTTGATTATCTGGCAACAGCTCTGGTGGACATTCCTGCAGTCAGCATGCCAATTGCGTGCTCCCTCAAAACTTGAGACATCTGTGGCATTGTGTTATGTGATCAAACTGCACATTTTATTTGATTGTCTCCAGCACAAAGTGCACCTGTGTAATGATCATGCTGTTTAATCAGCTTTTTGATATTCCACACCTGTCAGGTGGATGGACTATCTTGGAAAAGGAGAAATGTTCACTAACAGGGATGTAAAAAAAATTGTGCACAGCATTTGAGAGAAATAAGCTTTTTGTGTGTATGGAACGTTTCTGGGATCTTTTATTTCGGCTCATGAAACATGGGACCAACACTTTACATGTTGCGTATATATTTTCTTCAGTATACATGTAGGTAGTGGCAAATTGACTATGCATAGATAATAAACAGAGAGTAGCAGCAGCGTGTGTGCGTGTGTGTGTGTGTGTGTGAGAGAGAGTGTAGTATGTGTGAGTGTGTGGTTAGAGTCCAGTGAGTGTACATCAAGCATGTGCAAGAGAGTCATTGTGAAATAATATGAATATATACAAATAAAATATGGGGGTCAATGCAAATAGTCAGGGTAGCCATTTGATTAACTGTTATGCAGTCTTATGGCTTGGGGGTAGAAGCTGTTAAGGAGCCTTTTTGTCCTAGCCCTTGCGCTCCGGTACCGCTTGCCGTGAACAGTCTATGACTTTGGGTGGCTGGAGTCTTTGACCATTTTTAATAGCACAGAGGCAAGAGTGAAGAAGAACAATAACTTTTCCAAGGAAAGGGAGCTTTTTTTTCTCACAGCCGGCTGATCAATGATATAGGGATCTGGTGGTCAATGTTCCACTTGCCTCAAAAAGCACTGTGGGACCCACCACAAACCTCTCCATCTTCATCAACCACTCCCACCTTGGACAAACCAAACCAGTGGGACCTGCTTCAGGATCATTACCCCAATAGACAGAGGCTGTCTCCTCACACTCTCTATCCCTCTCCGACCCACTCCCAGCCACAGTAGCTGAGCTCCTACTAGTGCCACATATGATCAGACGGACATGATCACCCACACCTGCCTCCCTCCCATCCCTTCCCCTTCTCTCCACCACATCCACCTCTGCCAGCTCTGGGGTTGACTGATGGACTGTGTTCTCCTGTGCATCTGTTCTCTGATGGGCTGTGGCCAACCTGCACGCTCTTCTCTGTGCTCACCACAGGTACTCCACAGTGGCTCTGTTGTGTGTTAATTGTGAGTGGGCCAGTGCTGGGCTGTGACACATGGCTAATGTTTTATTTTCCCAACAAAGGTCATCATCAGTTATGGCTGACATGCTGCCCCCCCTCCCATAAAGGATGTCTGATATTTTATTAAACATTAGTTTTGTTCGGCTGGCTCGTAAGAGGCAAGATAGCAGATGTAAGATCTCATTATATTTTGGCTTACCTTATGGTGTCAGGTTTGAATCCCCCCCCCTGGGGACTACAAGGGCTCATGGATGTTGTTTCACAGCCTACATATAGGTTTGAGTTGGACACTTGTCAACTTCTCAGTAGAAGCAGGGCTGGTAAATTAGGTTTCACCTTCAGATCAAGCGCTTTGAGAGACCATGCTAAGTTCACAAAGTTAGAAATTGATATCTCGATTTATAATTTGACACAAGGTTACAGTCGGAGCTCTGTGCTTGAAGGCAGGAAACCTCAAGCTGTTTCCTGCCTTCAAGATGGCGTCGGACGGGATGGCTGACGTTTTATGGGCTCTTATTAACCAACCGTGCATTTAAAAAAAATGTTTTTGCATTGTTTGTAACTTCTTTTGTACATAATGTTGCTGCTACCGTTTCGCAGAAGGAGATCAGGGTGCCTTGTGAGGATCCAGTGATGAGAGGCTAATCTGCCTTTGCCATTGGTACTATTGGCCAATGTACAATCGCTCGATAATAAAGTGGAAGAACTACAAGAACGTATATACTTCCAACGGGACATTAACATCTGTAATATCTTATGTTTCACAAGTCGTGGCTGAACAACGACATGAATAACATACAGCTGGTAGATTATACTCTGTAACGGCAGGATAGAACAGCAACCTCTTGTAAAACAAGGGGTGGTGATCTATGTATATTTGTAAATAAGAGCTGGTGCAAGATATCTAAGGAAGTCTTGAGGTTTTGCTCGCCTGAGGTAGAGTATGTCATGATAAGCTGTAGACCACACTATCTACCTAGAGAGTTTTCAACTATGTTCTTCGTAGCTGTCTATTTACCACCACAAACCGATGCTGGCACGAAGACCGCACTCAATGAGCTGTAAACGGCCATAAGCAAACAGGAAAACGCTCATCCAGTGGCGGCGCTCCTAGACTTTAATGCAGGGAAACTTAAATCCGTTTTACCTCATTTCTACCAGCATGTTAAATGTGCAACCAAATGGGAAAAAAACTCAAGGCCATCTTTACTCCACACACAGAGACATGTACAAAGCTCTGCCTCATCCTCTATTCTTTAGCAAATCTGATCATAATTCTATCTTCCTGCTCACAAACAAAAATTAAAGCAGGAAGCACCAGTGACTCGGTCAATAAAAAAGTGGTCAGATGAAGCTGATGCTAAACTACAGGACTGTTTTGCTAGCACAGACTGGAATATGTTCCGGGATTCTTCCGATGACATTGAGGAGTACACCAAATCAGTCACTGTTATAAGAATATTTCGGAGATACAGTGGGGCAAAAAAGTATTTAGTCAGCCACCAATTGTGCAAGTTCTCCCACTTAAAAAGATGAGAGGCCTGTAATTTTCATCAGGTACACTTCAACTATGACAGACAGAAAGAGAAAAACAAATCCAGAAAATCACATTGTAGGATTTTTTATGAATTTATTAGCAAATTATGGTGGAAAATAAGTATTTGGTCACCAACAAACAAGCAAGATTTCTGGCTCGCACAGACCTGTAACTTCTACTTTAAGAGGCTCCTATGTCCTCCACTCGTTACCCGTATTAATGGCACCTGTTTGAACTTGTTATCAGTATAAAAGACACCTGTCCACAACCTCAAACAGTCACACTCCAAACTCCACTATGGCCAAGACCAAAGAGCTGTCAAAGGACACCAGAAACAAAATTGTAGACCTGCACCAGGCTGAGAAGACTGAATCTGCAATAGGTAAGCAGCTTGGTTTGAAGAAATCAACTGTGGGAGCAATTATTAGGAAATGGAAGACATACAAGACCACTGATAATCTCTCTCGATCTGGGGCTCCACGCAAGATCTCATCCCGTGGGATCAAAATTATCACAAGAACGGTGAGTAAAAATCCCAGAACCACACGGGGGGACCTAGTGAAAGACCTGCAGAGAGCTGGGACCAAAGTAACAAAGCCTACCATCAGTAACACACTACGCCACCAGGGACTCAAATCCTGCAGTGCCAGACGTGTCCCCCCTGCTTAAGCCAGTACATGTCCAGGCCCGTCTGAAGTTTGCTAGAGAGCATTTGGATGATCCAGAAGAAGATTGGGAGAATGTCATATGGTCAGATGAAACCAAAATATAACGTTTTGGTAAAAACTCAACTCGTCTTGTTTGGAGGACAAAGAATGCTGAGTTGCATTCAAAGAACACCTTACCTACTGTGAAGCATGGGGGTGGAAACATCATGCTTTTGTGGCTGTTTTTCTGCAAAGGGACCAGGACGACTGATCCGTGTAAAGGAAAGAATGAATGGGGCCATGTATCGTGAGATTTTGAGTGAAAACCTCCTTCCATCAGCAAGGGCATTGCAGATGAAAGGTGGCTGGGTCTTTCAGCACGACAATGATCCCAAACACACCGTCCGGGCAACGAAGGAGTGGCTTCGTAAGAAGCATTTCAAGGTCCTGGAGTGGCCTAGCCAGTCTCCAGATCTCAACCCCATAGACAATCTTTGGAGGGAGTTGAAAGTCCGTGTTGCCCAGCAACAGCCCCAAAACATCACTGCTCTAGAGGAGATCTGCATGGAGGAATGGGCCAAAATACCAGCAACCGTGTGTGAAAACCTTGTGAAGACTTACGTTTGACCTCTGTCATTGCCAAAAAAGGGTATATAACAAAGTATTGAGAGAAACTTTTTTTATTGACCAAATACTTATTTTCCACCATTAATTTGCAAATAAATTCATAAAAAATCCTACAATGTGATTTACTGGATTTTCTTCTTCTCATTTTGTCTGTCATAGTCCACTCCACACTGCCCTTTCACACCTGGACAAAAGGAACACCTATGTCAGAATGCTATTCATTGACCACAGCTCAACGTTCAACACCATAGAGCCCTCAAAACTCATCACTAAGCTAAGGGCCCTGGGACTAAACACCTCCCTCTTCAACTGGATCTTGGGCTTCCTGACGGGCCGCCCCGAGGTGGTAAGTGTAGGTAACAACACATCCGCCACGATGATCCTCAACACGGGGGCCCCTCAGGGGTGCGTGCTCCGTCCCCTCCTGTAATACCTGTTCACTCATGACTGCATGGCCAGGCACGACTACAACACCATCATTAAGTTTACCGATGACAGTGGTAGGCCTGATCACCAACAATGACAATCACCAACAATGACGAGACAGCCTATAGGGAGCAGGTCAGAGACCTGGCCGTGTGGTGCAAGGACAACAACCTCTCCCTCAACGTGATCAAGACTAGATGATTGTGGACTACAGGAAATGGAGGACCGAGCATGCCCCCATTTTCATCGACGGTGCTGTAGTGGACGAGGTTGAGAGCTTCAAGTTCCTTGGTGTCCACATCACCAACAAAATAACATGGTCCAAGCACACCAAGACAGTTGTGAAGAGGGCACAACAAACCTATTCCCCCTCAGGAGACTGAAAAGATTATGCATGGGTCCTCAGATCCTCAAAAGGTTCTTCAGCTGCACCATAGAGAGCATCCTGACGGGTTGCATCACTGCCTATTATGGCATCTGCTCAGCCTCCGACCGCAAGGCACTGCAGATGGTAGTGTGTACGGCCCAGTACATCACTTGGGCCAAGCTTCCTGCAATCCAGGACCTCTGTACCAGGCAGTGTCAGAGGAAGGCCCTAAAAATTGTCAAAGACTCCAGCCACCCTAATCATAGACTGTTCTCTCTTCTACCCGCACGGAAGTCTATGTCCAAGAGGCTTCTAAACAGCTTCTACTCCCAAGCCATAAGACCCCTGAACAGCTAATCAAATGGCTACCCAGACTATTTGCGTTGCCCCCACCTCTTTTACACCGCTGCTACTCTCTGTTGTTATCTATGCATAGTCGCTTTAATAACTCTACCTACATGTACATATTACCTCAATTACCTCGACTAACCGGTGCCCCTGCACATTGATTGACTCTGTACCGGTACCCCCTGTATATAGCTTCGCTATTGTTATTTTACCGCTGCTCTTTAATTATTTGTTTCTTTCATTTCAAATTGTTTTGTTGTGTATTTTTCTTAACTGCATCATTGGTTAAGGGCTTGTAAGTAAGCATTTCACTGTAAGCTCTACACTTGTTCTATTTGGCGCATGTGACTAATTAAATTTGATTTGATTTGGAGATCACCTCAACCAAAAATATTGTTTTTATCCGTCCTTTTTGTGGAACAAGAACATTGTTTTAGGTGACAACAAAGTAGCCCAACAATAAATAAAAAAAAACGGGCGTATTCTCAGAACGCCATAACCGACATATGCATTTTCGTGTTTTGCTTTAGCTTGGTTCAGGAGTTAGGGGGCTGTGGTTGTACTGTACGTGAGCAATGCATCATCAGGCTTATATAGCATTACCAGTCTTTTCAGAAGACAATAATGGCATCAAGATAGATGAGTAAATGATTGCGGGTGAGGTCACCAAGCATCACAAAATGACCAAGCATCACAAAATTAACCAAGGGCATGACTATCCACGTAAACAGCCCAAAGGATGTAGTCACTCCCGTCTCCTCCCGGCATTATGACACCTGTCGTAACCATTGAAAATAACAATCCTGATCTATGGGGATGCCACAATTAATCCACTGTAATAGAGGAGTCGTGTGTGTGAATGCGGCACCAACCAGTCAGGGGCAAGGCCATGTTTGTGATACGGTAGCAATATTAAGGTGTTCATGGTGCATAACGCAGGTGTTCCAGTGTGTTCCCATCGCACCTGTGGATAGCGCCAGGTTTGCTAGTTAGCCCTGCTCTCTGGCTCGCTGTCTCACTTCAGTGTCCTGTGCGGATCTCTCTCATTAAACAGCTGCCAGGCCTCTCTTTGTCTGCGCTCACTGACAGCCACTGTCACACGGCAGGAGCACACACTCAACACACACAACCAGAAATTGCATCTCTAATACACAAGCAACCTTCCCCTCAGTCTCCACCTCTCCAGACAGTACTGTATATGACTGCCGCATAGACCACGCTCTGAGAGACGTATTGGGGTTTAAGTGTCATGCGATTGCATGCGGTGAATTATCTGTCAGAGGATGGTACTTGTATACAGGCTATTTCACTGCATAATATCCTATTATTCCCGAAACAGTCATATATATCAATATGGGTCAATGTGATTTATTTGCGTATGAAACCTTTGTCAGTAAGACGGCAGTAAGAGTGCTATCTATATACCTGTTTTACGGAAGTTTGTTTGAAAAGGTCGTCCCCGCAATAATGGAGTGACGTTAAGAGGTTTTTACAGAGCCAACTGGAGGAGGAGGTTACATGGAGGAAAATGACTCATCAAAGCAGGGTGATCATGACTCACTTTACCCCCTGCACGAGCTCCCCCGTCTCCCAGACAGGAACCCTTGACATTACAACATTGTCTCGGTGGCGGTCGCCGTCATAGTTTGTGCAGAACTTCTATTTCATCTGCATTGTTGTTCCTGACGATGAACACCTCTCAATTAACTGTTTGAACATTTGATTTGTTCTATGAGTTAAACTTCTTCTATGAGCTCACTGAAACCAAAGATGATCCTTTTTCTTCCTGAAGCATTTATATTTTGTACTCTGATCCAATGTTTTATTCATACTGATCACCGAAGAGCTAGCCTTATGTCAGTTTAGCAGGCCTCTTTGCGGTGGTCTCATGCTTTGGTCGACAAATAATTCCTTCATTGAGCCAACATATCACTAAAAGTATTCACCAATGGGCCAATGGATGTCTTCTCTCTTCTCTTCAAACCCCACTGCCTCACAGCAAAGCTACCAGAGCAGAAAGCCTCTCGAACAGAAAGGGGCACAACGATAACACTCTGTGGTCCGTGCTGCGAGAGCGAGAAGGGATCTTGGAAGGGCAGAGGGGATGGAGGAGTGGGGAGTTGTGGAGTGGTTGCATTTCCCCAGTGTGGCTCGGCTATTATCCATGTTTCACAGCTCCTCAGGAGGAGAGAATCACATTTTTTGCCACCACAGCCGCCGCCTGTCAGGAAAAGATGGTGCTCCATCCATCCATTCTTCCCGGGGACTCCATTACACCCTGATGGGCAGGGATTGAAAACCAATTGGGGATACAGGGGCATAGAGAGAGCGATGTATGGGCATGCGGCACTGCGCAGGCAGGCAATCTGCTGTGATGAAGAGGCTTCTCTTGTGGCATCCTTCCGGGTTCCCCTTCAAGCCCACTGAGTTGCCCCCATTCGCTAGCCACCGAATCACCCGCCGTATTGTGTTCCCAGACGCCCCACAGCCTGCTGCCATCAGCCCGGGTGCATCCATCCACACCTCAGTAGATAGCGAATGAAAAGAGAGATGGATTCTATCGCTTCTGGAAGACAGGAGCAAAAAAGAGAGATGGATTCTATCGCTTCTGGAAGACAGGAGCAAGTGGGGACAGAGATAGTAGGGGGAGTTTGCAATTTAGTTTTCTTTTGCAGGTAGGGTACAGGTGTAAGCTATGTTTGCCATAACTTTGGAAGATGAGAGCGAGGGGGGGGGTTGGACTTACAAAGCATCTCCATAGTCTCTCTGCACATTTGTGTTTATCCTCTTACAGAACTGAAGACTTGTTGTGACTGGATCCACAGCAGGGACACTGAACAAACGGCTGCGATTTATTCAACACATCATACACCAGCTGTGAAAACAGACGCCCAATCATTTGCTAAACATCCCTGAACGTTTCAGGAAGTTTTCGTGATAGGAGATTTTTAGTCTCCGACAGATTCTTATCGGAGTTTTGTGTTTTTAACTTAACGCTTGGGACTCATTTCTTTGACGTCACTGGTCTACTTTTCTCCACACTCAATATACCCTGAGTGTACACAACATTAAGAACAACGCTGCTGGGTTTTTTACGCTCATCAGTTTCCCGTGTGTTTCAACTGAATGGTCCACCACCCAAAGGACATCCAGCCAACTTGACAAAGCTGTGGGAAGAATTAGCGTCAACATGGGCCAGCATACCCGTGGAACGCTTTCATCACCTTGTAAAGACGAATTGAGGCTGTTCTGAGGGCAAAAGGGGGGATGCTGTTCTTAATGTTTTGTACACTCAGTGTATTAACTGTTCTTTATTTAATTGAGCCCAGGAGCTATAGTTAGTTAGTTAGTTAGTTAGTTAGTTAGTTAGTTAGTTAGTTAGGCATCTGTGAGGGAGTGAATTATTCTAATTTGTTTTATTAGTCAGATATAAGATGGTTCTATTTAGCCTGATGAGAATATAATGAACACTTGTTTTTTTTGTACTTTGCATGCCTCCTTGCCAAAGTATTGGAACTGCTCAACAAACATCTCCTCTAGCAATGCTTTGGTTTTGTCAGAATCATGCTGTATGTTTACACCATATTCACATACAGCAAGAGCTAACGGTGCTTTAAAAACTCTTGATCTCTTTGTAGACATGCCTTTGGTACTTTAATTATTCATCCAGAACCTTCTCTCTCTCTCTCTGTGTGTAGGTGCCCTATGTGAAAGTGGCCCCTGAGGACATTCTGAAGGTTCAGTTCCCCCGCTTCACCACCCTAGACCTGCGCCCCACCAACACAGACATCAGCCTGGCCGTGGCTGGCCTGCTCACCTTTTTCAACAGCACTACAGCCTGCCTCATCTGTGCCCAGGCCGACTGTGAGTGGGTCACGCACCACTAGATGTTTGTTGCTATTTGTACCATATACACACATTCCTTTTGCATGTGCACACACGTGAGCTTGCACACACGGGTGCATATTCATGCATGTGCATATGCACTAGGGCTGGCCACGACTAAAGAAATCTTGACACTCCGAAAGTCATTTGTTCTTTCAACCAATCGATTAGTCGACACTTTTAAAGGTGTTTTGTTCCATACAGTGCATTTGAAAAGTGATCAGACCCCTTTACTTTTTCCACATTTTGTTACGTTACAGCCTTATTCTTTAATTGATTAAACCATTTTCCCCCTCATCAATCTACACACAATACCCCATAATGACAAAGCAAAATCAGGCAAATTTATTACAAAAAAAACAAATCAAATATCACATTTACATAAGTATTCAGACCCTTTAATCAGTACTTTGTTGAAGCCCCTTATATGGTGATTACAGACTTGAGTCTTCTTGGGTATGACTCTACAAGCTTGGCACACCTGTATTTGGGGAGTTTCTCCCATTCTTCTCTGCAGATCCTCTCAAGCTCTGTCAGGTTGGATGGGGAGTGTTGCTGCACAGCTATTTTCAGGTCTCTCCAGAGACGTTCGATCGGGTTCAAGTCCGAGCTCTGGCTCGACCACTCAAGGACATTCAGAGACTTGTCCCGAAATCCACTCCTGCATTGTCTTGGCTGTGTGCTTAGGGTCGTCGACCTGTTAGAAGGTGAACCTTCGCCCCAGTCTGTACCTCAAAAATATTGTGGAGTATAAATATAAACAGTACCAGCACCCAAAATGAGTTCCGGAATCTGTTTCAGTCCAAGTCAAGCGCTGATAAGAAGTAATCGGGTGGGTAGGCATATTTTATGACGTTTCCACTGGATCAGAGAATGACATTTTCCCTTTCACTCTGAGTGGTTATCAAAAGAGAGAGAGCTGGAAAGATTTCTCATATGTTGTAAAAACAGACTGTTGGAGGTGGGGGGAAAAAACGTACTTTGAGAAGCTGCGCTGCTCATTAGGGATGGTGCATTAAGCCAATCAGAATTACTATCAGATCCCCAAATGGTCACATTTATACGCTCACATTTGCACGCAGGCCAGGTAGCTTATAGGCCTGTATACGTCTATGCGTAATCAGGTGCGCGTCCCCAACATTGACAGGAGCACTACAAATAAAAGACGATGACTAAAATTGAATTGACCAAACTCCTAAATGTAATGATGTAAACTAAAACGTGTTTCTCACAAGTGTAGCATAGGTTGTGCGCTCTGCAAACAATGTGTCCACTCCAACAATGAGAACGGTAAGACTGGAATAATAATACATTGAATGCATTAAACAGAAATGATCATAACCAAACAAAGATTAGAAATTATAGGAATTAATGGTAAATATACTACTGGTGATATATGTAATGGGGAATTGAAATAGGCCACACTAACAATCAAATGCAAACAATTCACACGATGAGGTAATGAAACATGCATGTGCACAATTGGTGGGAGAGAGGGCTGCTTTGCGCTGCATGGTCAATCCGATGTCTGCATTGGCCATTGAGCATTGTGTTTATACAGGAGGTACCACCCCCACCTACCGTCAATCAGAATCACCCTTCAGTGGATACACCCACACTCAAGCCTATGTATAACCCAAATGCATTTATTCTTGCATAATTCTTCCCCCCCCAATGAGTCATCATCTGGCAAAACACAGGCAAATTACTTTGCTTTTCACATAGGCCATTAATGCATCTTTCTCTTTTATTCCAGTGTGACAATAAGTATGGAAGATTAAATCCCAGTCTGTTTCCTCCCTTCTCCGTACAGGAATCAGTAATTACAAGTGCCCGTACAAAGTCACATTGATGTCATCTGCTACAGGCCAACTTTCACCTTAATCAGCTTAAGGCTTTGAAGTGTGGCGGACTGGATTTCTGCTCTCGATTAGAGCCGAGGTGCTCTCAGCTGGCACGAGCCCCCCAGCCCACTCTCTCCCCACCATCAACCCCACCCCTCATTCAACTCTCCCAACCAACTTCAGAAAAGAATGGTTGACGTTTGTGCTCATCCAAGCCAGTTAGACTGAGGTGTTACCCGAGAAACAGATAACAAGGAAGAAAAGAGGGAAGAAGGAAAATTAAACGCCCACCAAAGGCTAAAGACATTAGTGACTCAGAACTGCATGGACTTTGATTCTTGACAATGACTGCCCGTGTCAAAACTAGATAATTAGTTGCTATTTTCCACTGGGTGTTTAAGCGTGCTCCTTTCAATCTGTCGTTCATTTGAGAGCTCATCAAACGATGTTGGTAATTATCCCAAAGACACATGACAGTTCCGTGCCTCGCAAGAGTGAAATGCTGTGAATTATCGACATATCCATGAAGGGCGGCGATCTCACCATCTACAGTTGTGTGAGACAGAAACCTCAAACTTTATTATGGCGGTTTCCTTTTTGTATGTCTCTGTCTGAGCTCCTGTCTGTGTCCGTGTGGGCCAAGGGGGAATCGATAAGGCATGGGGAGCATGGCCCTTCCCTTCCTCGTCAATGACAAGGATGCTAGTCACTTTAGCTGATTGAATCTAACCTTACTACTGGAATTACACGTGGGGAGCGGAGGCAGAGTGATTGCTCTGCCATGTGACCCTTCTGCAGCGCCACTGTAAAATACCCGTGATGTCTTGGGCTCTGCAATGTGCTGTTGTAGCAATAGCCACGGTACCGTTTGCTGGCTGGCAGAGGCCCCAAGACGGTCGACGCTGGGCTCATTAATCACCGCGGCCGGTGACAGCCTAATAGAGCGTGGCCGAGCCATGAATATTTCCCAGCCTGACCCTGGCTTCCTGGCTGAGAGAGAGAGCAAGAGAGGGAGAGAGAGAGAGACAGAGAGAGAGGCCCACCCAAAGGCACAGGTAGCGCAAAGAAGGAAACCCATTGATCTAGCTAACCTGCCTACCGCTATCGATGGCCATGTGGTTGTGTGTGGATTCACCGCACTCATGGAGTAGTACAGTTGGACATAGAGAGCCTAGCCGCAGGGGTGGAGGAGGACTGTGTGGGAAAGTGGAGCACTTTGTTAACAGGGAGATTTGTGCATGGGAGGTCAGCTGGCGGGTAGCAGGAGGGTGGGAGGGGACCGATCACCCACACTCTACTTCTTGGGGAGGGGAGGGCATCCTGGTCAACAATACAGCTTATGTTATGAATCCGCTATCACCTAACGTAGCATTTTATCGTCTGAATTGAATGAGCTGGAAGAAAAGCAAATAGTAGTACCTTTTGAATGTTAAAAACACCTGAATTGACTTCTCTGATGACATGCACCTCGGCAACCAACTCATTATGTTTTTTTTTATTGAGAGAAGATAGACTCATCAACAGGTTTTAAAGGCACACAACTGTCAAGGTAGACATTTGTGTCTCCTTGGAGCGGAACAATTATAGGATATGTTTGCTCAACGATACGACTCGCTGCTCTGAAAATGTCATGAGTAACCTGTAATTAAAGTTGATCAAGAATGTCTCTGTCTCCAGAGAGAGCTGGATCAATACACTCTTTGGGAAGACAGACCGGTTAACTGGGGTGATGAAATGATTTAGCTGGTAGCGGCAATGACTTTTTGTTGTTTGTTGTCCGGGGATCAAGCTGAGCAATCCTCCCGACGTGATGACATTCAAAGAAAGTTTCAATACGGATTATGATATATTTACAGCTCCAGTAACAGAGGACGTCAGCCCACCGTAAATGTCCCCATCAGAATAAATAGTTGCTGCGCTGTCAGTTCTGTTGCACTTCCTCCCTACTGACAGAGAGCAGTGAGTGAGGAAACTGTGGAGAAAAGATGGCTCCACCAAATGCTCTTAAACAGAGGGATGAGAGTGAGCTTCCTCCCATTGGCTCTCCCTGGTTTTTCTATGTTTCCCCTTCCTTTTCCCTGCCCAGAGACATTAATTTGATTCAATACGCAGTGTAATGGGATTTTGATGTGTGGTTCTGGAGGGGGGTCTTCTCTTTATCTTTTTTCTCGCTTTGGTGTCTAATGAGAACAAAGCAGAGGAGAGCCCTGGTCGGCTGTCTGCTCGTCTACCAGGATGAAAGAAAGTTCCCTTTCAACGGGGAATGATGAGAAAGGATCACTCAGACCCACAACATCACAAACTCCCCGTCCTTGTCCATTAACAAGATCTACTGACACGCTGAACTGTATATATAAGAGAGAGTGATAGACTATCGACTTTTTGACCTGTGTGGTTATATTCAGATTAGGATAAGTTCATGTACTGACACGCTACGAATGCCTAGACATTAGCGCATGTCCTATCCCAAGCACTCTAGTTAACGAATGCTGCTGGCCTGGAGGGAAAACTACATTGAAGCAATTTAACTCTCTTCCATCCGCCCGTCAATCGATTGTATCACCCGATTTATCATAGTCATTTAGGTTCGGCCTGTTTAAAAAGTAGATCCATCTTTCCCTGTGAAATGCCATGAAATTCTGCAGACTGCACCCATTTGGTTGTACAGTACAGGGTTCCCAGACCGCAGGAGTCCAGCAGCCCAGTTCAACAGACTAGGGTGCAGCCAGTTGGGAGCTGTGACACTGGCATGAACCTGTCATTGGTCCTGGCTGAGCAGTGTATTTGCATAGAGGCACTGAGTGCAGG
Source organism: Oncorhynchus keta (assembly GCF_023373465.1). Classification (NCBI taxonomy): domain Eukaryota; kingdom Metazoa; phylum Chordata; class Actinopteri; order Salmoniformes; family Salmonidae; genus Oncorhynchus; species Oncorhynchus keta. Next base: position 45,435,050 of record NC_068421.1, on the reverse strand, counting down.
AAGGTAGATGAGAGCCGGGGCTTTGTGAGAGCCCAGTGAAATGTGACGGCCTGCGAAAGGGGGAAGTGACTGGCTGCCCAGACTGAGTGGCAGGCCCTGCCTTTATCTGTCTGCCTGAGAGGCAGCGTCAGGCAGAGCTACAGTATGTGTGGCCCGTGTTAATGAGGCACACCACATGGCAATATCACACACCGACCGCTGCAGGCAGCAGCAGCACAGCCTCCACAAAGAAAACAGACTTCACACGTCTTCTAAACTTCCAGGGTCTCCCTTTTTTCCACGGCTAACCGAGAAACAGTGCCTCCCCGTTTTAGCATAATGATGTTCTAGCATGGGTTCAACAGCCTGAAACGTGGAAGCGACATGGCTGCCAGAATAGGTGCCACATAGGTCAGGGCCACAAAAGAGATTGTGAAATGAAAATGTACACGCCCGTTGCTTTGAATCGTGCACAGACTGAACACTAAACGGGTCTCTCCTGAGATTGCCTCTCCACTGGCTGAATGAAAGGGAACGATAGGAGGGGCAACTCCTGCTGTGGACATTGAGCAGCGAAGTGTGCGGTCTAGTGTAATGTACGAAATGTGAAATTTGCATGTGATGCCATGCAAACAGGCAATGGAGATTGAGCAGGTTTTTAAGCCTCATCACAGATATGCTGAGTAACTCAACAGGTAACAGAGCTGATAGTCTCAGAGCAGACAGGCGTCATTGCTGATGATTTGCGTTTCTAGACAAACCGTTGAAGGCATTAGGATTCAATGAGTTGGGACACATAGTGCTTTAAGAGCAGCTGCTGCTGCATGTAACCAAAAGAAGAAAACATTGATTATGTGTAAATGTTTTTTTTTTTACTATAATCAATGCTGGTCTCAGTTGTAATGTAATATATTGTATGTCTTGACTCCCATGAATGCATAGTTTCAGTCAAGTGCCACTGGAAAGACATACAGTTGAAGTCGGACGTTTACATGCACATAGGTTGGAGTCATTAAAACTCGTTTTTCAACCACTCCACAAATGTCTTGTTAGCAAACTATCGTGTTGACAAGGTAGTTAGGACATCTACTTTGTGCATGACACAAGTCATTTTTCCAACAATTGTTTCCAGACAGATTATTTCACGTATAATTCACTGCATCACAATTCCAGTCGGTCAGAAGTTTACATACACTAAGTTGACTGTGCCTTTAAACAGCTTGGAAAATTCCTGAAAATTATGTCATGCCTTTAGAAGCTTCTGATAGGCTAATTGACATAATTTGAGTCAATTGGAGGTGTACCTGTGGATGTATTTCAAGCCCTACCTTCAAACGCAGTGCCTCTTTGCTTGACATCATGGGAAAATCTAAAGAAATCAGCCAAGACCTCAGAAAAAGAATTGTAGACCTCCACAAGTCTGGTTCATCATCTGTACAAACAATAGTACGCAAGAATAAACACCATGGGACCACGCGGCCGTCATACCGCTCAGGAAAGAGATGCGTTCTGTCTCCTAGAGATTAATATACTTTGGTGTGAAAAGTGCAAATCAATCCCAGAACAACAGCAAAGGACCTTGTGAAGATTCTGGAGGAAACAGGTACAAAAGTATCTATATCCACAGTAAAACGAGTCCTATCTCAACATAATCTGAAAGGCCACTCAGCAAGGAAGAAGCCACTGCTCCAAAACCGCCATAAAAAAAGCCAGACTACGGTTTGCAACTGCACATGGGGACAAAGATCATACTTTTGGGGGAAATGTCCTCTGGTCTGATGAAACAAAATAGACCTGTTTGGCCATAATGACCATTGTTATTTTTGGAGGAGACCAAAGCCGAAGGACACCATCCCATCCATGAAGCACGGGGGTGGCAGCATCATGTTGTGGGGGTGCTTTGCTGCAGGAGGGACTGGTGCACTTCACAAAATAGATGTCATCATGAAGATGGAAAATTATGTGGATATATTGAAGCAACATCTCAAGACATCAGTCAAGAAATTAAAGCTTGGTCACAAATGGGTCTTCCAAATGGACAATGAAACCAAGCATATATCCAAAGTTGTGGCAAAATGTCTTAAGGACAACAAAGACAAGGTATTGGAGTGGCCATCACAAAGCCCTGACCTCATCCTATAGAACATTTGTGGGCAGAACTGAAAAAGCGTGTGCGAGCAAGGAGGCCTACTAACCTGACGCAGTTACACCAGCCCTGTCAGGAGGAATGTGCCAAAATTCAACCAACTTATTGTGAGAAGCTTGTGGAAGGCTACCTGAAACATTTGACCCAAGTTAAACAATTGAAAGGCATTGCTACCAAATACTAATTGAGTGTATGTAAACTTCTGACCTACTGGGAATGTGATGAAAGAAATAAAACCTATTATTCTGACAGTTCACATTCTTAAAATAAAATGGTGATCCTAACTAAGACAGGGAATTTTTACTAGGATTAAATGTCAGGAATTGTGAAAAACGGAGTTTAAATGTATTTGGCTAAGGTGTATGTAAACTTACGACTTCAACTGTATAACATAAGTAAAAGCGGAAAAACCACCAGCGAAGGGATTATATCAAAAATAAATATTTCACTTATAATGAACCAATATCCAATCTCTTTAATGCGGTCCTGGGAACTAAATGCTGGAGGTGGTGTTTAAGAATAGCACCTAGCAATTCATTTCTTTACAATTAGACGTTATTACAGGTCATCATATAAATTATTTTAGGTGTTAAGGATTTTAATGACCGTGTTATTGACAAACAAGGCATAAAAATTTACTTTTTGTTTATCGAGCGAAAAAAGCACATATTGTCATGTCTCGTCAGAGACCGGTTGAAAATATCCATTGTTATTTTTATTTTTATGAATATGTTGTTTCTCACTCGAAATAATGTCTTTGTATTTTTAACTCATTCAATTGAGTGCTAGTTCTCAGAAATGTGACTTTAATACCCAGAAATTCATTACCTTTAGGAGATTAACTGTCTACCTGCTCATAATAATATCACTGTCTTCGTCCCTGTCCCCGCAGGCTTATTAAATCTGGAGAGACTGTTACGCCAGTTCCTCATCTCCAAGGAGACACTATCGGTTCGCATGCTGGATGACAGCCAGGATCCCACACCCCTTCTCAAGGAGATCCGCGATGATAAGACTGCCACAATCATTGTGGATGCTAACGCAACAATGTCCCACATAATTTTGGAAAGGGTGAGTCTGTCTGTCACAGTGAGCTCTTTCCCGATGTTCTTAGACATCTCAGTAGTAGCGGATGATGCAAATTTTTTTCTCTCACGATCTATATGTCAATGCCAAGCTAAAGTTCAGCATCAAGGTTGATATTGAAAATAATTGAACAAGCTACAAGCTGAATCACTTGCTAGTGAATGAGTGTTGGACTGAATGAATTTTAACTTGAAACATCCAATACCGAGAGACCGATCTGTTCTCCTGTACACAGTCTTACTACCATGAATAAACCATGGCATATATGTGACGCCATATTTGGAGACTTGAGTGGTGTGCAAATGCAACTAGAGGAGGTTGTTGAGTGTCCTTGGGCTTAGCACTTAAACCGCTACAGGACAGTAGAGATGAGAAATGAAAACCAATGCTAGAAATGAGAAATGAAAACCAATGCAATTAGCTTTCTAAGAAAAAGGTCTAGTCAGACAGTGCATTTTACTTCAAGTGACAGACGTGAGATGTAAATCATGTTCTGTCCTGCGCTCGTTCATTAACGACGGAGATGTACATTCATCTGATTCATTTTTTTGTAAGCCTAGAACGACTACGGAAAGGGTCAGCCGCGCATTCTTAATATGTGTAAATTGTTCATATTTATAACAAATACAATCCGAAACATCAGAAACTCTCATTAATATTGCTCGAGTATAAAAGAGACCTCGGTTTATTACGATTATTATTTTCCCTTTTTGACAATTTACAGACATCTGTCGGTAGCAACGTCTTTCTTTGTTGATAAAATAACCTATAATTAAATCATGGAATGATGAACTCTTTTTGAGCTATTTATTCTTTCTATTGAAGGCATCTATCACTTGTGAAGTTATATATTGAGTGCTTATAAAGAAAATAGTCATTTGGTGGGTGCTTATATTTGTTCTATTATTTATGTTTTTTTTTTTGCGTATCCACAATCTCCCCGAGACACAGCCAGGGTCTGCCATTATCAACAGCAACCCTGGAGCAATCAAATTTAAATGCCTTGCTCAAGGGCACGTCGATAGATTTTTCATAATGTCAGCTCAGGGATGAGAAGTTGCAACCTTTCAGTTACTGGCCCAATGCTGTAAGCATTAGACTACCTGTTTGCCCTGTAAAATTGCCAGCTGAGATTGGCAGCTCAATGTCAATGATTGAACCCGGGGCCTCATACATGCAAAGCATGCGCTCTACCACTAAGCTACATCCTCTCAGCTGTGAAGAGCTCGTCTGACACACGTAATATAATAACATCTAATTGGACGTTCATATCAGATATGACTATTCGTCACAGTAAACTGTCAATATGACCTTTCAATGATGTGTGTTTCCACTTATAGAACCATACCTGAAGTGAACAGAGAAGTTAGCAATTCAAGCAACAAAATAGAACACTCTGTAGCTTGGCAGAGTTCTTCCCGACACCGACATGAACTTTGCCTGATAGGACAAGTCTCCTGCTATCCCTTCTAAAGAGCTATGATTAGATCTAAAGGTGACAGAAACACAGGTGAAGGGCAGCTTGCAGCATATGGCTGTGTCGTAATTATAACATAGAGATTGGATGCATGTCTGCGGTGAAGGAGACAATGACTAAAGCAAAATGAAGAGAGAGAGAGAGAGAGAGAGAGAGAGAGAGAGAGAGAGAGAGAGAGAGAGAGAGAGAGAGAGAGAGAGAGAGAGAGAGAGAGAGAGAGAGAGAGAGAGAGAGAGAGAGAGAGAGAGAGAGAGAGAGAGAGAGAGAGAGAGAGAGAGAGAGAGAGAGAGAGAGAGAGAGAGAGAGAGAGAGAGAGAGAGAGAGAGAGAGAGAGAGAGACAAAAGAGACAGCGAGACAGAGAGAGATAGCATTGGCTAAGGGTGCATGATAGGGTTGAATATTTTCCCTGTGTTTTACAAATGTTCCATCCAGAGAAAAAAACGACTTTTCTCCCGGGTAACTCGGTATTTCGCCCCAAAAACATATAAAGCATATACAGGAAATAGCCTATGTCTGTATTGGATTAGAATTTTGTTAGAAAATTCAAGCCTGATGGTCCATACATTAAAGACATTTTATGTGCCCAAGCCTAAAAAAGCCAAAAAGATTGTATCGTTATCCAATACATATATGACATAAAGGAAACTACATTTTTAAGCACGATAGAAAAACATAAAGGCCCATAGATGTCGCTAGCTACAGTTGAAGTCGGAAGTTTACATACAGTTAGGTTGTAGTCATTAAAACTATTTTTTCAACCACTCCACAAATTTCTTGTTAATTAACAAACTATAGTTTTGGCACGTCGGTTAGGACATCTACTTTGTGCATGACACAAGTAATTTTCCCAACAATTGTTTACAGACAGATTATTTCACTTATAATTAACTGTATCACAATTCCAGTGGGTCACACATTTGCATACACTAAGTTGACTGTGCCTTTAAACAGCTTGGAAAATTCCACAAAATGATGTCATGGCTTTAGAAGGTTCTGATGGGCTAATTGACATCAATTGGTGGTGTATCGGTGGATGTATTTCAAGGCCTACCTTCAAACTCAGTGCCTCTTTGCTTGACATCATGGGAAAATCTAAAGAAATCAGCCAAGTCTGGTTCATCCTTGGGAGCAATTTCCAAACGCCTGAAGGTACCACATTCATCTGTACGCAGCTATCATACCGCCAGGAAGGAGATGCGTTCTGTCTCCTAGATACACTTTGGTGTGAAAAGTGCAAATCAATCCCAGAACAACAGCAAAGGACCTTGTGAAGATGCTGGAGGAAACAGGTACAAAAGTGTCTATATCCACAGTAAAGCGAGTCCTATATCGACTGCTCCAAAACCGCCATAAAAAAAGCCAGACTACGGTGTGCAACTGTACATGGGGACAAAGATCGTACTTTTTGGAGAAATGTCCTCTGGTCTGATGAAACAAAATAGAACTGTTTGGTCATAATGACCATTGTTATGCTTGGAGGAAAAAGGGGGATGCTTGCAAGCCGAAGAACACCATCCCATCCATGAAGCACGGGGGTGACAGCATCATGTTGGGGGGCTGCTTTGCTGCAGGAGGGACGAGTGCACTTCACAAAATAAATCAAATCATGAGGCAGGAAAACTATGTGGATATACATTTACATTTACATTTAAGTCATTTAGCAGACGCTCTTATCCAGAGCGACTTACAAATTGGTGCATACACCTTATGACAACCAGTGGAACAGCCACTTGCATCTAAATCTTGTTGGGGGGGGGGGAGAAGGGGGGTGAGAAGGATTACTTACCCTTACTTACCCTATCCTAGGTATTCCTTGAAGAGGTGGGGTTTCAGGTGTCTCCGGAAGGTGGTGATTGACTCCGCTGTCCTGGCGTCGTGAGGGAGTTTGTTCCACCATTGGGGGGCCAGAGCAGCGAACAGTTTTGACTGGGCTGAGCGGGAACTGTACTTCCTCAGTGGTAGGGAGGCGAGCAGGCCAGAGGTGGATGAACGCAGTGCCCTTGTTTGGGTGTAGGGCCTGATCAGAGCCTGAGGTACTGAGGTGCCGTTCCTCACAGCTCCGTAGGCGAGCACCATGGTCTTGTAGCGGATGCGAGCTTCAACTGGAAGCCAGTGGAGAGCGGAGGAGCGGGGTGACGTGGAGAGAACTTGGGAAGGTTGAACACCAGACGGGCTGCGGCGTTCTGGATGAGTTGTAGGGGTTTAATGGCACAGGCAGGGAGCCCAGCCAACAGCGAGTTGCAGTAATCAAGACGGGAGATGACAAGTGCCTGGATTAGGACCTGCGCCGCTTCCTGTGTGAGGCAGGGTCGTACTCTGCGGATGTTGTAGAGCATGAACCTACAGGAACGGGACACCGCCTTGATGTTAGTTGAGAACGTCAGGGTGTTGTCCAGGATCACGCCAAGGTTCTTAGCGCTCTGGGAGGAGGACACAATGGAGTTGTCAACCGTGATGGCGAGATCATGGAACGGGCAGTCCTTCCCGGGAGGAAGAGGAGCTCCGTCTTGCTGAGGTTCAGCTTGAGGTGGTGATCCGTCATCCACACTGATATGTCTGCCAGACATGCAGAGATGCGATTCGCCACCTGGTCATCAGAAGGGGGAAAGGAGAAGATTAATTGTGTGTCGTCTGCATAGCAATGATAGGAGAGACCATGTGAGGTTATGACAGAGCCAAGTGACTTGGTGTATAGCGAGAATAAGAGAGGGCCTAGAACAGAGCCCTGGGGGACACCAGTGGTGAGAGCGCGTGGTGAGGAGACAGATTCTCGCCACGCCACCTGGTAGGAGCGACCTGTCAGGTAGGACGCAATCCAAGCGTGGGCCGCGCCGGAGATGCCCAACTCGGAGAGGGTGGAGAGGAGGATCTGATGGTTCACAGTATCGAAGGCAGCCGATAGGTCTAGAAGGATGAGAGCAGAGGAGAGAGAGTTAGCTTTAGCAGTGCGGAGCGCCTCCGTGATACAGAGAAGAGCAGTCTCAGTTGAATGACTAGTCTTGAAACCTGACTGATTTGGATCAAGAAGGTCATTCTGAGAGAGATAGCGGTAGAGCTGGCCAAGGACGGCACGCTCAAGAGTTTTGGAGAGAAAAGAGAGAAGGGATACTGGTCTGTAGTTGTTGACATCGGAGGGATCGAGTGTAGGTTTTTTCAGAAGGGGTGCAACTCTCGCTCTCTTGAAGACGGGAGGGACGTAGCCAGCGGTCAGGGATGAGTTGATGAGCGAGGTAAGGTAAGGGAGAAGGTCTCCGGAAATGGTCTGGAGAAGAGAGGAGGGGATAGGGTCAAGCGGGCAGGTTGTTGGGCGGCCGGCCGTCACAAGACGCGAGATTTCATCTGGAGAGAGAGGGGAGAAAGAGGTCAGAGCATAGGGTAGGGCAGTGAGCAGAACCAGCGGTGTCGTTTGACTTAGCAAACGAGGATCGGATGTCATCGACCTTCTTTTCAAAATGGTTGACGAAGTCATCTGCAGAGAGGGAGGAGGGAGGGGGGAGGATTCAGGAGGGAGGAGAAGGTGGCAAAGAGCTTCCTAGGGTTAGAGGCAGATGCTTGGAATTTAGAATGGTAGAAAGTGGCTTTAGCAGCAGAGACAGAGGAGGAAAATGTAGAGAGGAGGGAGTGAAAGGATGCCAGGTCCGCAGGGAGGCGAGTTTTCCTCCATTTCCGCTCGGCTGCCCGGAGCCCTGTTCTGTGAGCTCGCAATGAGTCGTCGAGCCACGGAGCGGGAGGGGAGGACCGAGCCGGCCTGGAGGATAGGGGACATAGGGAGTCAAAGGATGCAGTAAGGGAGGAGAGGAGGGTTGAGGAGGCAGAATCAGGAGATAGGTTGGAGAAAGTTTGAGCAGAGGGAAGAGAAGATAGGATGGAAGAGGAGAGAGTAGCGGGGGAGAGAGAGCGAAGATTGGGACGGCGCGATACCATCCGAGTAGGGGCAGTGTGGGAAGTGTTGGATGAGAGCGAGAGGGAAAAGGATACAAGGTAGTGGTCGGAGACTTGGAGGGAGTTGCAATGAGGTTAGTGGAAGAACAGCATCTAGTAAAGATGAGGTCAAGCGTATTGCCTGCCTTGTGAGTAGGGGGAGGGGTGAGAGGGTGAGGTCAAAAGAGGAGAGGAGTGGAAAGAAGGAGGCAGAGAGGAATGAGTCAAAGGTAGACGTGGGGAGGTTAAAGTCGCCCAGAACTGTGAGAGGTGAGCCGTCCTCAGGAAAGGAGCTTATCAAGGCATCAAGCTCATTGATGAACTCTCCGAGGGAACCTGGAGGGCGATAAATGATAAGGATGTTAAGCTTGAAAGGGCTGGTAACTGTGACAGCATGGAATTCAAAGGAGGCAATAGACAGATGGGTAAGGGGAGAAAGAGAGAAAGACCACTTGGGAGAGATGAGGATCCCGGTGCCACCACCCCGCTGACCAGAAGCTCTCGGGTGTGCGAGAACACGTGGGCGGACGAGGAGAGAGCAGTAGGAGTAGCAGTGTTATCTGTGGTGATCCATGTTTCCGTCAGTGCCAAGAAGTCAAGGGACTGGAGGGAGGCATAGGCTGAGATGAACTCTGCCTTGTTGGCCGCAGATTGGCAGTTCCAGAGGCTACCAGAGACCTGGAACTCCACGTGGGTCGTACGCGCTGGGACCACCAGGTTAGGTGGTCGCGCCACGCGGTGTGGAGCGTTTGTATGGTCTGTGCAGAGAGGAGAGAACAGGGATAGACAGACACATAGTTGACAGGCTACAGAAAAGGCTACGCTAATGCAAGGAAATTGAATGACAAGCGGACTACACGTCTCGAATGTTCAGAAAGTTAAGCTTACGTAGCAAGAATCTTATTGACTAAAATGATTAAAATGATACAGTACTGCTAAAGTAGGCTAGCTGGCAGTAGCTGCGTTGTTGACACTACACTAATCAAGTCATTCCGTTGAGTGTAATAATTCTACAGTGCTGCTATTCGGGGGCTAGCTGGCTAGCTAGCAGTGTTGTTTACGTTACGCTGAGTTAAAAGAACGACAATAGCTGGCTAGCTAACCTAGGGAATCGGTCTAGACTACACAATTATCTTTGAAACAAAGACGGCTATGCAGCTAGCCACGATCAAACAAATCAAACCGCTGCACTGCAATGAAACGAAAATGTGAAACCACCTGACCGGGTTGTTGAATTCAAAACAGCAGACGTTGGCTAGCTGTTAGCAGTTAGCTGTTGGCTAGCTAGCAGAGTCTCCTACGTTAAGGACGACAAATAGCTGGCTAGCGAACCTCAGTGAATTAAGATAATCACTCCAAGGCTACACACACTAAACTACACAATTATCTTGGAAACAAAGACAGCTATGTAGCTAGTTAACACTGAACTAATCAAGTCGTACAGTTGAGTGAATAGCACTACAGTGATGCTAATCTGTGTGCGTTAGCTAGCTCCTGGGCGAATAGCAGTGAAGGCTACGTTAGGGCGACGAACTACGATAATTATGCAATTATCTCTGATACAAGGACGGCTATGTAGCTAGCTAAGAAGAATTGCTAAGATTAGACAAATCAACCGTTGTACTATAATGAAATGTAATGAAAAAGTTATAAAAAAGTTATACAACCTGCAGAGCGAAGTGCGAATGCGACCGCTCGCTCCAACCGGAACCGGAACCGGGAAGCAACATCTCAAGACATCAGTCAGGAGGTTAAAGCTTGGTCGCAAATGGGTCTTCCAAATGGACAATGATCCCAAGCATACTTCCAAAGTTGTGGCAAACTGGCTTAAGGACAACAAAGTCACGGTATTGGATTGGCCATCACAAAGCCCTGACCTCAATCCCATAGAAAATTTGTGGGCAGAACTGAAAAACCGTGTGTGAGCAAGGAGGCCTACAAACCTGACTCAGTTACACCAGCCCTGTAAGGAGTAAAGGGCCAACATTCACCCAAATTATTGTGGGAAGCTTGTGGAAGGCTACCCGAAATATTTGACCCAAGTTAAACAATTTAAAGGCAATGCTACCGAATTCTAATTGAGTGTATGTAAACTTCTGACCAACTGGGAATGTGATGAAAGAAATAATAGCTGAAATAAATAATTCTCTCTACTATTATTCTGACATTTCACATTCTTAAAATAAAGTGGTGATCCTAACTGACCTAAGACAGGGAATTTTTACTAGGATTTCTTGTCAGGAATTGTGAAAAACTGAGTTTCAATGTATTTGGCTAAGGTGTATGTAAACTTCTGACAACTGTATATGCTGTTTTGAGTAAATAAATGACACAATCTCCAGTAGGCTAATCATTTTGAACTGTATTACTGTACCGTATTGTATTATACTTTATTATATGAACTGGTATTATGCACCTCGTTCAAAACATGATAAAGCTGAGGGAACATGCAATTCTGGTGCAGGATATGTTGGTGCAGCATACGCCAGCCTACGTCTACAAGCATAGGCTGGCAAATTCGATTTTAATTTTTAAATACAATAGGGCCTATTATATTATATTGTTACGTTACCGCCTTATTCTACAATGGATTAAATATTTTTTTGTCCCAATCTAAACACAATACCCCATAATGACATTGCAAATACAGGTTTTAGAAAATATTGCTAATTTATTACAAATAAAAAACAGAAATACCTTATTTACATAAGTCTTCAGACCCTTTGCTATGAGACTCAAACTTGAGTTCAGGTACATCCTGTTCCCATTGATCATACTTGAGATCTTTCTACAACTTGTCATGGAAATTTCCTCTATTTACCAAATCATGGGAGCAAACCACACACACACAAGTCAGAGTTAGTTATAAAACTCCATCTTTAATTATATGAGCTCTATCACAATCCTGTAACTCTCAGATAAATTCAGTGTCTCTCAGTGAATTCTCTGAGAGCCCCCTTCCAATGCAACTGAGTTCCTTTAATAGCAAAGACACACATAGTCAGACAGCATAGACATAATTCATCGTTCAGCTTTGTCTCCTTTCCCAAACCCCAGAACCATAAACCAAATCCTCCATATCAACAGGCATATATAAAATTGTAATTTAAATACAACCAACTCAAAATACAACCTCCTGGACAAACTCACGGAGAGGAGATTGAGGCTATAGGTTAAGATAAAAGCAACATTAGAGGGAGCATAGAATGATTCCAGACACTGCAACCCTCCTTTCCCCAGAATGGGAAAGGTAGGGAGTAAAATATATGTTTACACATGATGACACTTTGACCTCTCCCCTCTCAGTGGCCCATGCAACTTAGTTTTGACATAGAACAGATAACTGTAACCTCGCCACAGTATTATACAAAAATACCATTCTGATGAGAAGTAACTTACACACATTTGATGAATATTAAACATCTTACAAATGTTACCAACAAATTCTGATCCTTCCACGACAAACTTAATTGGAATACACCTGTGGTGATTTCAATTGATTGGACATGATTTGGAAAGGCACACAACTGTCTATATATGGAAAGATTTCAGACCCCTTGACTTTTTCCACATTTTGTTACATTACAGCCTTATTCTAAAATGGATTAAATCGTTTTTTCCCCTCATCAATCTACACACAATACACCATAATGACAAAGCAAAAACTGGAGAGAGATGCTTGATGAAAACCTGCTCCAGAGCGCTCAGGACCTCAGACAGGAAGCACACAGCCAAGACAACGCAGGTAGTGGCTTTGGGACAAGTCTCTGAATTTCCTTGATTGGCCCAGCCAGTCCTCGGACTTAAACCTGATTGAACATCTGAGAAAAGACTTGAAAATAGCTGCGCAGCGACACTCCCCATCCAACCTGACAACGCTTGAGAGGATCTGTGGAGAAGAATGGGAGAAACTCCCCAAATACAGGTGTGCCAAGCTTGTAGCGTCATACCCAAGAAGACTTAAGGTGGTAATTGCTGCCACAGGTGCTTCAACAAAGGACTGACTAAAGGGTCTACTTATACATTTGATATTTCAGTTTTTAATTTTTAATACACAAACCTGTTTTTGATTAGTCATTATGGGGAATTGTGTGTAGATTGATGAGAAAAACAAAATGTGGAAAAAGTCAAGGGGTCTACTTTCCGAATGCATTGTATGCCTTTCATAATATTTTGCCTAATGTTATTAGCCTACCTCCTCTTTCTTTCTCTATTGTTGCCTCATTCATTCCTCAACAGTTAAATTAAATAAGTTCCGTTGTCCTTATCTTCCTCATTCTTAAAAAATAAAATCATCCCTTTTTTTGGTAGTTGGTAGTTAGTCTTGTCTCATGGCTGCAACTCCTGTATAAACTCGGGAGAGGCGAAGGTCGAGAGCCGTGCGTCCTCCGAAACATAACCCATCCAAGCAGCACTGCTTCTTGACACAATACAGGCTTAACCCGGAAGCCAGCCACATCAATGTGTCGGAGGAAACACGGTACACCTGATGACTGTGTCAGCGTGCATGAGCCCGGCACACCACAGGAGTCACTAGAGTGCGATGGGACAAACCCTCCCCTAACCCGGATGGCGCTGGGCCAATTGTGTGCTGCCCCATGGGTCTCCCGGTCATGGATGGCTGCGACAGAGCCTGGACTCAAACCAGGATTTCTAGTGGCACAGCTAGCACTGCGATGCAGTGCCTTAGACCACTGTGCCACTCGGGAGGCCCATCTTCATCATTCTAATGACATGCTTGAATAATATAGGACTAGATGCAGACGGCTTTCACTTCTCTTCACAAAGATTGAATGGTCATGGGTCTGAATAAATAACTGCTATAGACCACTGCCGTCATGCGTTCGCTCTTCTATCAAACGACCCGTTAGTGCTATTGGCTGCACTCAGAAAACAAGAGCTTGCATGCCTCTTCAAATTGTCTACTGGTATAAGAAAAGGCAAAAATGCCAGCAAGCTATTCTAGTCTAGAGAGGCCAGCGGAGCACAGGTGCGTGCAAATTGCGCACGATACAGAGGCTAGTTAGAAGCTTATTATTCATAACCCATCATTAGTTAACTAAATATATGGCTGATACTGCATTGAATGTATTTCCCGAAAGAGGTAGGCTAGGACATCTGTATACAATGTACACATCTGTATACGGCTTCCTATTTCGCAACAAAGCCTCCTTCACTCACGCCGCCAAACATACCCTCGTAAAACTGACTATTCTACCGATCCTCGACTTCGGCGATGTAATTTACAAAATAGCCTCCAACACTACTCAGCAAACTGGATGCAGTCTATCACAGTGCCATCCATTTGTCACCAAAGCCCCATATACCACCCACCACTGCGACCTGTATGCTCTCGTCGGCTGGCCCTCGCTACACATTCGTCGCCAAACCCACTGGCTCCAGGTCATCTATAGGTCTTTGCTAGGTAAAGCTCCGCCTTATCTCAGCTCACTTGTCACGATAACAACACACACCTGTAGCATGCGCTCCAGCAGGTATATCTCACTGGTCATCCCCAAAGCCAACACCTCATTTGGCCGCCTTTCCTTCCAGTTCTCTGTTGCCATTGACTGGAACAAATTGCAAAAATAACTGAAGTTGGAGACTTATCTCCCTCACTAACTTTAAACGTCAGCTATCCGAGCAGCTAACTGATCGATGCGGCTGTGCACAGCCCATCTGTAAATAGCCCATACAATCTACCTACCTCATCCCCATATTGTTTTAATTTATTTTTTTGCTCTTTTGCACACCAGTATTTCTACTTGCACATCATCATCTGCACATCTATCACTCCAGTGTTCGTTTGTTAAATTGTAATTACTTCGCCACTATGGCCTATTTATTGCCTTACCTCCGTACGCCATTTGTACACACTGTATATAGACTTTTTTTTTATTATGTTATTGACTGTATTTACATTTAAGTCATTTAGCAGACGCTCTTATCCAGAGCGACTTACAAACTGTACGTTTGTTTATTCCATGTGTAACTCTGTATTGTTATTTATGTCGCACTGCTTTGCTTTATCTTGGCCAGGTCGCAGTTGTAAGTGACAACTTGTTCTCAACTGGCCTACCTGGTTAAATAAAGATGAAATAAAAAATAAAATAAATCAATCAAATAAAAACACTACAGGACCAAAAGTATGTGGACACCTGCTTGAGCATCTCATTCCAAAATCATGGGCATTAATATGGAGTTGGTCCCCCCTTTACTGCTATAACAGCCTCCACTCTTCTGGGAAGGCTTTCCACTAGATGTTGGAACATTGCTGCGGGGACTTGCTTCCATTCAGCTACAAGAGCATTCGTGAGGCCGGGCACTGATGTTGGGCGATTAGGACTGGCTTGCAGTCGGTGTTCCAGACATTCGATGGGGTTGAGGTCAGGGCTCTGTGCAGGCCAATCAAGATCTTCCACACCAATCTCGACAAATCATTTCTGTGTGGACCTCGCTTTGTGGTGGCATTATCATGCTGAAACAGGAATGGGCCTTCCCCAAACTGTTGCCACAAAGTTGGAAGCAGAGAATTGTGAAGAATGTAATGTATGCTGTAGCGTTACAATTTTCCTTCACTGGAACTAAGGGGCCTAGCCCGAAGCAATGAAAAAACAGTCCCAGACCATTATTCCTCCTCCACCAAACTTTACAGTTTGACCTATGCATTGGGTCGGGTAGTGTTCTCCTGTCATCCACCAAACCCAGATTAGTCCGTCGGACTGCCAGATGGTGAAGTGTGATTCATCACTCCAGAGAGTCCAATGGAGGCGAGTTTTGCACAAGTTTAGGCTTGTGTGCGGCTGCTCGGCCATGGAAACCCATTTCATGAAGCTCCCAACGAACAGTTCTTGGGCTGACGTTGCTTCCAGAGGCAGTTTGCAACTCAGTTGTGAGTGCTGCGACCGAGGACAGACAATTTTAACGAGCTTCATCACTCGTCGGTCCCGTTCTGTGAGCTTGTGTCCTCCTACTTCGCGGCTGAGCCGTTGTAGCTCCTAGATGTTTCACATATAATTTAACAGTTCCATTTCACGTCATGCTGTTGATATAAATAATTTATTAGAAAGGGAAAGGGAAATAGGAGTGCCCAGTCAGTTGTACAACTGAATACATTCAACTGAAATGTGTCTTATAATTTACCGGTTTCTCGCAGTTATTCCCAGAAACCGATGGGTTGGGCCAGACCGACCTACACGAATCACATCGTTTTGATATCAGCTCAATCGACTTCTAGGACAACAGGTTCAGACTGATGTATTGCGTGATCGATAGAGCAGCTAAATTAAATTCAGGATGAGTCATCAGGCATAGCAAAAATCCCTGCCCCAATATTTCTCTGCATATTTTTTCCTCCCAGAAAATGCCTATCCCTCTCAAGTATTACTCTCTCCCTCACACACTCCCTCCCTCGTTTTTATTTTTCACATTTCTGTATTCATCCAGTCAGTTCTTACTGTTTTATTTCTCTGCCCTTTTCCTGTTCAGTCTTAATCTTTCCCTCAATCAGAGATACTGATGGCCGTTGCCAGGCATCCTGTCGCCATGGCAACTCAGGGGCAGAGAGTAACAACACACAGGAGCTGGGATTTCTTTCTATATCTCTGCCTCTGTCCTACGGTCGCGCCATACCTCTATTATCATTCCTCTGTCTTCTACTCCTCCTTTTCTGTGGTTTATGGCACGTAGCCCGCTCATGAGGAGAGGATGTTGGCTGAGAAAATTAATTATGTTTGCCAACATTTTATGCTACACTGAAGATTTAATTACATGGTAAACTGTAAGGACTTTGTATAAAAGAGTCTGTGCTAATGATGGGACCCAAATTACCCTCTCTTCACGCAGGACATTCTATCCTCTTTGTTTATGGATGTTTACATCTTTCGTTAGGATGCTGGTCAGCCAGAGGTCTACTTCTTACACTGAAGACAGTGGGATTTCTTTCAATACTCTCAAAAGTGTTAATTTAACACTGGATCAGTGGGACTCATACAGTGGGGCAAAAAAGTATTAAGTCAGCCACCAATTGTGCAAGTTCTCCCACTTAAAAAGATGAGAGAGGCCTGTGATTTTCATCATAGGTACACTTCAACTATGACAGACAAAATTAGAAAAAAAATCCAGAAAATCACATTGTAGGATTTTTTATGAATTTATTTGCAAATTATGGTGGAAAATAAGTATTTGGTCACCTACGAACAAGCAAGATGTCTGGCTCTCACAGACCTGTAACTTCTTCTTTAAGAGGCTCCTCTATCCTCCACTCGTTACCTTTATTAATGGCACCTGTTTGAACTTGTTATCAGTATAAAAGACACATGTCCACAACCTCAAACAGTCACACTCCAAACTCCACTAATGCCAAGACCAAAGAGCTGTCAAAGGACACCAGAAACAAAATTGTAGACCTGCACCAGGCTGGGAAGACTGAATCTGCAATAGGTAAGCAGCTTGGTTTGAAGAAATCAACTGTGGGAGCAATTATTAGGAAATGGAAGACCACTGATAATCTCCCCTCGATCTGGGGCTCCACGCAAGATCTCACCCCGTGGGGTCAAAATGATCACAAGAACGGTGAGCAAAAATCCCAGAACCACACGGGGGGATCTAGTGAATGACCTGCAGAGAGCTGGGACCAAAGTAACAAAGCCTACCATCAGTAACATACTACGCCGCCAGGGACTCAAATCCTGCAGTGCCAGTACATGTCCCCCTGCTTAAGCCAGTACATGTCCAGGCTCATCTGAAGTTTGCTAGAGAGCCTTTGGATGATCCAGAAGAAGATTGGGAGAATGTCATATGGTCTGATGAAACCAAAATATAACTTTTTGGTCAAAACTCAACTCGTCGTGTTTGGAGGACAAAGAATGCTGAGTTGCATCCAAAGAACACCATACCTACTGTGAAGCATGGGGGTGGAAACATCATGCTTTGGGGCTGTTTTTCTGCAAAGGGACCAGGACGACTGATCCGTGTAAAGGAAAGAATGAATGGGGCCATGTATCGTGAGATTTTGAGTGAAAACCTCCTTCCATCAGCAAGGGTATTGAAGATGAAACGTGGCTGGGTCTTTCAGCGTGACAATGATCCCAAACACACTGCCCGGGCAACGAAGGAGTGGCTTCGTAAGAAGCATTTCAAGGTCCTGGAGTGGCCTAGCCAGTCTCCAGAACTCAACCCCATAGAGAATCTTTGGAGGGAGTTGAAAGTCCGTGTTGCCCAGCAACAGCACCAAAACATCACTGCTCTAGAGGAGATCTGCATGGAGGAATGGGCCAAAATACCAGCAACAGTGTGTGAAAACCTTGTGAAGACTTACAGAACACGTTTTAACTCTGTCATTGCCAACAAAGGGTATATAACATTATTGAGTATTGAGAAACTTTTGTTATTGACCAAATACTTATTTTCCACCATAATTTGCAAATAAATTCATTAGAAATCCTAAAATGCCATTTTCTGGATTTTTAAAATAATTTTGTCTGTCATAGTTGAGTGTACCTATGATGAAAATTACAGGCCTCTCTCATCTTTTTAAGTGGGAGAACTTGCACAATTGGTGGCTGACTAAATACATTTTTGCCCCACTGTATATGCTCTGTGAAAGTGTTAGATTTAACACTCCAAACGTTAAATACACCAGTGTATTTGCTGTGTGTTCTGCAGCAGGGAGTTTGTGGTCAGAGGCTTCAGCTTCAGCATCACCAAACGTAATCTTGAGATGAGGCATCAGCATCACTGAGTGTAATCTCAATATGTCAGCCCCCCATGTCGTCCTACTATATACAAAGCTGCGGTCGGATTTGCTCAGCTATTGTGCTCGGCATGGGTGTGCAACTTTTTTTTGAAACCCCGAGAAACAGTTAAAGGGGCTATAAGGACAACAGAAAGCTGAGGAAGTTTGGCTCTGTGCCAGCCAAAGGAAACGCATGTTCCTTTCATTCATTTATATTTGTAAACTTGGTGAAGTCACTGACCTGTACTATAAGTTTAAAGACATTTTAACTGTGATTTAAAAAGCTGGTAAACCCTGCCATCTGTTTTCCTATTGGCTATCTTCATTCTCAACACTTCAAGATGAAGAACAGTGTATTTTACAGTGCAGTGTCCACCTGTCTTTCTCCACTAAATTATGTAATTTGACTTACATTGAGTAACATGGAAGAACACCCAATTCTGATGTGAGACCATGCAAGCTTGTTGGATTCTCTACTTGGCAGACCTGACAATCTGATACTATAAAACGGTTTAACAAATGTTAACAAACTAGCACGTAACGTATTGTGTGATCGGTTTCCTCTTATTAGCAGCTATTCAAATAGTAATAACCATAGAATCAAAAGGTAATGGAATGACTCAGTGTCATGGAAGTGATCACAGTGCCGTGAAAAATAATTAGCCCCTTTCTAATTTTCTCGACTTTTGCATATTGTTGATACTAAATGTTATCAGCTCTTCAGCCAAAACCTGATATTCCATAAAGGGAACACGAAATAACAAATAACACAATAACTACATACTTATTTCATTTATTTAATTAACAAAGTTATTTACCCCACCCAATAAAAAAGTAATTGCCCCCTTACACTCAATAACTGGTTGTGCCACCTTCAGATGCAAATACTTTTTCAGGGCACTGTATCTTATCACACATCAAGACACAAAAAAAACGTAATCCAGTCGCTTGACTACTTGACCTATAATAACCCCATGACCTGTAGATCGAATATCATTATTTTCTTGTAAGAAAGAAGGATGTATTTTTTATCAGAGAACAGACCATACTATTCGGAGATCATTATTTTACAATGCTGTGACTGTCACTGTTATTGAAAACATCTCTATCTAGCCTCTGTTTCCTTAGAGACCAAGGCTTTATCTCATTCTGGGAAAATTACGCCCCTCTCACCTTGTTCTTGCTATCTTCACAAGCTGGTCTTTGCGCATTATCTTTCCTGATTAACTGATTATAATCAGACCTTGTTTGTAGAACTGCTGGCTTTATTAAAGTGGGAAAGGAATGACTAAGCATATCATTTATTTGTATATGCGTGGCTTTCCCCAATTCGGGGAATCTACCTCTTTGAATCATATTAGTTTTTGCTGTATGACCTCTTTGGATAAATACATTTTCATGCCAGAAGAACCTGCAGCTCTTCGGAACTGGAGCCTGCGTCTATTTGTACCCCGAAGGTACAAGTAGAGAATCCAACAAGCTTGCCTGGTCTCACATCAGAATTAGGCGTTCTTCCATGTTACTCAAACATACAATTTTGAAGTTGTTCCAAACGTCAATTTTCGTTGTGTTCGGCTTAAGTTTAGAAATTAACTCCAAAGTTTTTACGGTTAGGCATTAACTCTGAATGACGAAGGTAAGGGTTAAGGTTTGGGATAGGCTTAAAACAGAAAATATCAAAAACAACTTTCTATTGCTGGATTCGAATATACAAAGTTTGGAATAAGAGATGCAAGACGCCCATCCACCATTCGCAGAGATGGATGGACGTCGAATACTGACTTGTATCACGGGTGAACTGGCTGAGAATCTCTCAGGGGAAATGTGTGTGGATGGATGAGCAAAGACCTACTGTAACTTCCATTGAATAAGATCCAGGAGTCAACACGCCTTGTTGAGCAGTTTTCCATTGATACACTGTAATCTATGAAATACAGTACCAGTCAAAAGTTTGGACACACCTACTCATTCAAGGGTTTTTCTTTATTTTTTATTTAATAGTAATTTTCTACATTTTAAAATAATAGTAAAGACATCAACACTATGAAATAACACATATGGAATCATGTAGTAAAAGTGTTACACTAATCAAAAAATATTTTATATTTGAGATTCTTCAAAGTAGACACTCTAGCCTTGGATGACTGCTTTGCACACTCTTGGCAACCTCTCAACTAGCTTCATGAGGAAGACACCTGGAATACATTTCAATTAACACCTGTGCATTGTCAAAAGTTAATTTGTGGAACTTCTTTCAATCAACTGTTGTGACAAGGTAGCGAAGGTAGCGTTGGTATACAGAAGATAGCCCTATTTGTTAAAAGACTAAGTCCATATTATGGCAAGAACAGCTCAAATAAGCAAAGAGAAATGACAGTCAATCATTACTTTAAGACATGGACAGTGCGGAAAATGTCAAGAATTTTGAACGTTTCTTCAAGTGCAGACGCAAAACCCATCAAGCGCTATGATGAAACTGGCTCTAATGAGGACCGCCACAGGAAAAGAAGACCCAGAGTTACCTCTGCTGCAGAGGATAAGTTCATTAGAGTTAACTGCACCTCAGATTGCATCCCAAATAAATGCTTCACACATTAACAGACACATCTCAACATCAACTGTTCAGAAGAGACGTGAATCGGGCTTTCATGGTCGAATTGCTGCAAGACAACACTACTAAAGGACACCAATAAGAAGACGAGACTTCCTTGGGCCAAGAAACACGAGCAATGGACATTAGACTGGTGGATATCTGTCCTTTGGTCTGATGAGTCCAAATTTGAGATTTTTGAAGACTATCATTTGTTTTTCAACAGGACAATGACCCAACACACCTCCAGGTTGTGTCAGGGCTATTTGACCAAGGAGGAGAGAGGTGGAGTGCTGCATCAGATGACCTGGCCCCCACAATCACCCGACCTCGACCCAATTTAGATGGTTTGGGATGAGTTGGACCGCAGAGTGAAAGAAAAGCAGCCAACAAGTGCTCAGCACATGTGGGAACTCCTTCAGGATGGTTGGAAATTCCAGGTGAAGCTGGTTGAGAGAATGCCAAGAAAGCCAAGAGTGTGCAAAGCTGTCATCAAGGTGGCTACTTTGAGGAACCTACAATCTAAAATATATTTCGATTTGTTTAACACTTTTTTTGTTGCTACATGATTCCATATGTGTTATTTCAGTTTGGATGTCTTCACTGTTATTCTACAATGTAGAAAATAGTGAAAATAAAGAAAAACCCTTGAATGTGTAGGCGTGTCCAAACTTTTGACTGGTACTGGATATCTCAGATGTAAGTCAGTATAGGCTGATTGTAAAAATAAAAATAAAATGTTTTTTAAGCTTTGCGTCCACAGTTCACATTGTTTGAAACATTAAACAAATAGGGTGGAACAGTATACCAAAAGAAACATGCTAAAATAAACTGTAGAAAGTTGACCTTCACAACCAGTGCTTGCTGCTGAGGCTTGATTAAATCAAATCCTAAAGTATTGAGCAGCATACTAAAATATCGTATTACTAATTATTCCAAAGAGAGCCCGTCATTAGATAAGAATATGCCATGTCTTATCAAGATGTGGGTGGATTTGATCTTCCACTGTGTAATCAAGCAGGAGACTGCAGAGAATGTCTGACCTTTCTCACTTTTCTCTCTCTCTCCCCAACCCCTTCTTTCTCTCTCCATACAATGTGTTCGGATAGTATTCAGACCCCTTCCCTTTTTCCACATTTTGTTACGTTACAGCCTTATTCTAAAATGGATTAAAAAATGTTTACCTCATCAATCTGCACACAATACCCCATAAGGACAAAGTGAAAACAGGCTTTTAGTCATTTTTGCAAATGAATTAAAATAAAAAACAGAAATGACCTTATTTACATAAGAATTCAGATCCTTTGCTATGAGACTCGAAATTGAGCTCATGTGCATCCTGTTTCCATTGATCATCCTTGAGATGTTTCTACACCTTGATTCAATTGATTGGACATGATTTGGAAAGGCACACACCTCTCTGTATACAGTGCATTCAGAAAGTATTCAGACCCCTTGGCTTTCCCCCATTTTGTTATGTTACAGCCTTATTCTAAAATGGATTCAATCGTTTTTCCACTTATCAATCTACTTACAATTGAAAAAAGCAAAACAGGTTTTTATAAAAGTTTGCACATTTTATTAAATATAAATAACTGAAATATCACATTTACATTATTCAGTATTCAGAACCTTTACTCAGTACTTTGTTGACGCTCCATTGGCAGCGATTACAGCCTCGAGTCTCAAGGACATTCAGAGACTTCCTCCTCTCAACTCTTTTGTTGTCCTGGCTGTGTGCTTAGGGTTGTTTTCCTGTTGGAAGGTGAACCTTCACCCCAGTCTGAGGTCCTGAGCGCTCTGGAGCAGGTTTTCATCAACGATCTCTCTGTACTTTGCTCCGTTAGTCTTTCCCAGTGCATGTCAGAGCAAAAACCAAGCCATGAGGTCAAAGGAATTGTCCATAGAGCTCCGAGACAGGATTGTGTCGAGGCACAGATCTGGGGGAGGGTATCAAAAAATATCTGTAGCATTGAAGGTCCCCAAGAACACAGTGGCCTCCATTATTCTTAAATGGAAAACGTTTGGAACCACCTAGTCTCTTCCTAGAGCTGGCTGCCCAGCCAAACTGAGCAATCGGGGGAGAAGGGCCTTGGTCACGGAGGTGACCAAGAATCCAATGGTCGCTCTGACAGAGCTCCAGATTTCCTCTGTTCCTAATGTTTTGTACACTAGGTGTATATCAGCTTCTCAATATATATATATTTTTCTCCTTATCCCTCTCTCTCTCCTCCTCACGTCTCTCTCTGTCTTTCTTCCAGGCGTCGGAGCTGGGCATGCTGTCCGTCTACTACACCTACATCTTCACCTCGCTGGTAAGGAGATGGGGCCTGCCGCTGCTACTCGTTAATGGAAATTGATGATGTTGGTAACACTTTGCACTAATGGTCCTGTAGAGATGATTCATATCGGCCTGATTGATGACTCATTAATGGGATCCTGGAGTCCATGTTTTCCTCTTCCTCTCACCCAGTTGCTCGGATCCCCATGTATTTATGTGCCACTGGGTGCTGGGGGGCAAGAGAGGGGGGATATCATTGTGGAGAATGATGATCCACACCCTCAATTTCCTAAAGAGAGAAAGCGATCACTCAACAAAGCATCATACAGCACCATCCCCACAGGAAGAAGAGACCACTCGTTATTTATGTAATGCTCTTTCAACATTCAGTTAATCATCACCTGTCCACGCATCATCCCCAACGTAGCAATATTCCCTCGAAATTACACACACAAGCACTGCTCGGCTGATCCTTCTCAACAAATGGCAGCTTTTGGTTATGCCTATTTTCAACATGGAAAGAATACTGTTCGCTATACTTCCAAGTAATCAGTGAAGGGAGTCAGATCACTTTATTCTGCTCCCACATAGAGGAGTGTATTGGAGGGTCTATCTTTGACAGGTAGCGTGAGTAATTACCCATTCCTTTCATGGTGGGGTGAATGGGTGAGGGAGAGATGCCCCCCTTAGCAATGCCTACCATGCTGCATGAAAAAGCATTCCCCACTCTCTTGAGCACTATGTTTTGACATTACCACAGTGCTTAAGTGGAGACTTCCGGCGCCGACAGAGATGGCCGCCTCGCTTCGCGTTCCTAGGAAACTATGCAGTTTTTTTTTTTTACGTGTTATTTCTTACATTAGTACCCCAGGTCATCTTAGGTTTCATTACATACAG
Source organism: Oncorhynchus keta (assembly GCF_023373465.1). NCBI lineage: Eukaryota > Metazoa > Chordata > Actinopteri > Salmoniformes > Salmonidae > Oncorhynchus > Oncorhynchus keta. Next base: position 45,410,936 of record NC_068421.1, on the reverse strand, counting down.
TCGAGAAGAACTACTGAATATAAGATCAGCGTCAACTCACCATCAGTACGACCAAGAATATGACTTTCGTGACGCGGATCCTGTGTTCTGCCTTTCAACCAGGACAACGGAATGGATCCCAGCCGGCGACCCCAAAAAAAAAAAAAAAAAACCGACTCCGTAAAAGAGGGAAACGAGGTGGTTGTTACGCACGCCTCTATGAAGAGGGAACGCAACACCCTGCTACAACTAAACTCTCCTTGAAGTGAAAAAGGTATGGACGGTAGGTGCAAGTAAGAATGACAACAGGCAGAATGTGGTACCGTTTACAAGGACTTTATTCCTTCACACGGTAATATGGGGAAAAGAGGCTGGACGGAACCAAAGCAAAGAAAGTAAATCTCAAAGCCCCCTCTCCTATCTTACCTGCCTACCCACTACTTACCTAATTTAGCACCACCTGGTGCCCTAACCAAAATACAAGGGGGTGGTCCGCCCAGGTCTTACCTAGTGTGCCTAGACAGCGAATATGCTACGGGTATATGTATGCCCGCGGGCCTCTTGCCTAAGCACTCCCTAGGTGCCTTCCCCTTCCCCCCCTGGGAACAAATGAAACAGAATATTAAACAATTTCACAAACAAACTAAGAAACAAAGGACATCAAATAAGCTCTATCTGAGCAACAAACTCACAAAACATACCAACTCTCAGCAATGAACTCCCAACAAAATCTCCAGCAAAATCTCTAGCAAAATCTCTCTAGCAAAATCTCTGCAATGACTTCCCAGCAAAACTCTCTAACAAAATCTCTGCAATGACCTCCCAGAAAATCTCTTCCTCCTGAACAGAACACTGGCATTTATATAGCTTCAGAATGAATGGGTAATTGTAGACAGCTGCGTCTTGACGAGGGGGCGGGGTCAGCTCTCCAATTAGCCATGGAGTCGACCAATCAGCTGCTTGAGGGATTTCAGGAAGCCATTTCCTGAAATAAACACATGCAAACATACAAACTACAACACATAAACTGGGGAACGTAACAGCGGTCTTCTGGTCAGACTCCGGAGACTGGCACATCGTGCACCACTCCCTAGCATTCTTCTCGCCAATGTCCAGTCTCTTGACAACAAGGTTGATGAAATCCGAGCAAGGGTAGCATTGCAGAGGGACATCAGAGACTGTAACGTTCTTTGCTTCACGGAAACATGGCTCACTGGAGAGACGCTATCGGAGGCGGTGCAGCCAGCGGGTTTCTCCACGCATCGCGCCGACAGAAACATCTTTCTGGTAAGAAGAGGGGCGGGGGCGTATGCCTTATGGCTAACGAGACATGGTGTGATCAAAGAAACATACGGGAACTCAAATCCTTCTCTTCACCTGATTTAGAATTCCTCACAATCAAATGTCGACCGCATTATCTACCAAGAGAATTCTCTTCGATTATAATCACAGCCGTATATATTCCCCCCCAAGCAGACACATCGATGGCTCTGAACGAACTTTATTTGACTCTTTGCAAACTGGAATCCATTTATCTGGAGGCTGCATTCATTGTAGCTGGGGATTTTAGCAAGGCTAATCTGAAAACAAGACTCCCTAAATTTTATCAGCATATCGATTGCGCAACCACGGGTGGAAAAACCTTGGATCATTGTTACTCTAACTTCCGCGACGCATATAAGGCCCTGCCCCGCCCTCCTTTCGGAAAAGCTGACCACGACTCCATTTTGTTGATCCCTGCCTACAGACAGAAACTAAAACAAGAAGCTCCCACGCTGAGGTCTGTCCAATGCTGGTCCGACCAAGCTGATTCCACACTCCAAGACTGCTTCCATCACGTGGACTGGGATATGTTTCGTATTGCGTCAGATAACAACATTGACGAATACGCTGATTCGGTGTGCGAGTTCATTAGAACGTGCGTTGAAGATGTCGTTCCAATAGCAATGATTAAAAAATTCCCTATCCAGAAACCGTGGATTGATGGCAGCATTCGCGTGAAACTGAAAGCGCGAACCACTGCTTTTAATCAGAGCAAGGTGACTGGTAACATGACCGAATACAAACAGTGCAGCTATTCCCTCCGCAAGGCTATCAAACAAGCTAAGCGTCAGTATAGAGACAAAGTAGAATCTCAATTCAACGGCTCAGACACAAGAGGTATGTGGCAGGGTCTACAGTCAATCACGGACTACAAGAAGAAAACCAGCCCAGTCACGGACCAGGATGTCTTGCTCCCAGGCAGACTAAATAACTTTTTTGCCCGCTTTGAGGACAATACAGTGCCACTGACACGGCCTGCAACGAAAACATGCGGATTCTCCTTCACTGCAGCCGAGGTGAGTAAAACATTTAAACGTGTTAACCCTCGCAAGGCTGCAGGCCCAGACGGCATCCCCAGCCGCGCCCTCAGAGCATGCGCAAACCAGCTGGCCGGTGTGTTTACGGACATATTCAATCAATCCCTATACCAGTCTGCTGTTCCCACATGCTTCAAGAGGGCCACCATTGTTCCTGTTCCCAAGAAAGCTAAGGTAACTGAGCTAAACGACTACCGCCCCGTAGCACTCACTTCCGTCATCATGAAGTGCTTTGAGAGACTAGTCAAGGACCATATCACCTCCACCCTACCTGACACCCTAGACCCACTCCAATTTGCTTACCGCCCAAATAGGTCCACAGACGATGCAATCTCAACCACACTGCACACTGCCCTAACCCATCTGGACAAGAGGAATACCTATGTGAGAATGCTGTTCAACGACTACAGCTCGGCATTCAACACCATAGTACCCTCCAAGCTCGTCATCAAGCTCGAGACCCTGGGTCTCGACCCCGCCCTGTGCAACTGGGTACTGGACTTCCTGACAGGCCGCCCCCAGGTGGTGAGGGTAGGCAACAACTTCTCCACCCCGCTGATCCTCAACACTGGGGCCCCACAAGGGTGCGTTCTGAGCCCTCTCCTGTACTCCCTGTTCACCCACGACTGCGTGGCCATGCACGCCTCCAACTCAATCATCAAGTTTGCGGACGACACAACAGCGGTAGGCTTGATTACCAACAACGACGAGACGGCCTACAGGGAGGAGGTGAGGGCCCTCGGAGTGTGGTGTCAGGAAAATAACCTCACACTCAACGTCAACAAAACTAAGGAGATGATTGTGGACTTCAGGAAACAGCAGAGGGAACATCCCCCCCTATCCACATCGATGGAACAGTAGTGGAGAGGGTAGTACGTTTTAAGTTCCTCGGCATACACATCACAGACAAACTGAATTGGTCCACTCACACAGACAGCATCGTGAAGAAGGCGCAGCAGCGCCTCTTCAACCTCAGGAGGCTGAAGAAATTCGGCTTGTCACCAAAAGCACTCACAAACTTCTACAGATGCACAATCGAGAGCATCCTGGCGGGCTGTATCACCGGCTGGTACGGCAACTGCTCCGCCCACAACCGTAAGGCTCTCCAGAGGGTAGTGAGGTCTGCACAACGCATCACCGGGGGCAAACTACCTGCCCTCCAGGACACCTACACCACCCGAAGTTACAGGAAGGCCATAAAGATCATCAAGGACAACAACCACCCGAGCCACTGCCTGTTCACCCCGCTATCATCCAGAAGGCGAGGTCAGTACAGGTGCATCAAAGCTGGGACCGAGAGACTGAAAAAACAGCCACCACTAACATTGAGTGGCTGCTGCCAACACACTGACACTGACTCAACTCCAGCCACTTTAATAATGGGAATTGATGGGAAATGATGTAAAATATATCACTAGCCACTTTAAACAATGCTACCTAATATAATGTTACATACCCTACATTATTCATCTCATATGCATATGTATATACTGTACTCTATATCATCTACTGCATCCTTATGTAATACATGTATCACTAGCCACTTTAACTATGCCACTTTGTTTACATACCCATCTCATATGTATATACTGTACTCGATACCATCTACTGCATCTTGCCTATGCTGCTCTGTACCATCACTCATTCATATATCTTTATGTACATATTCTTTATCCCCTTACACTGTGTATAAGACAGTAGTTTTGGAATTGTTAGTTAGATTACTTGTTGGTTATTACTGCATTGTCGGAACTAGAAGCACAAGCATTTCGCTACACTCGCATTAACATCTGCTGACCATGTGTATGTGACAAATAAAATTTGATTAGATTTTTAAGTACCTTTTTTTAAATGTGCTTTTAAAATATATGGTGGCTGGCCCAAAACAGAAAATGTTCAAACATTTTGCAAAATGAAAATGAGCGTATCTTATTGGAAAATGGTGCTCCCGAGTGGCACTGCGGTCTAAGGCACTGCATCTCAATGATAGAGGCGTCGCTACAGACACCCTGGTTCTGTATTGTATCACAACCGGCCATGATTGGGAGTCCCACAGGGCGGCGCACAATTGGCCCAGCATCGTTTGGGTTTGGCCGGTGTAGGCTGTCCTTGTAAATAAGAACTTGTTCTTAACTGACTTGCCTAGTTAAATAAAGGTTACAGGTAAAAAAAATATATAATAATATAATTGAACACGTCCAGGTTAGTCCTTCCCTATTTCAGTCCGTTTTCTTCCAGTTGGTTCCTAATGAACACAACCCTGATGTGTAACGTAGGTGTCAGTGCTGGTGCCCATGATGTCGGGCAGAATGGCTGTGGGGCACTGTAAGAAATTAAATCCCATGTCCCAGATAGTGCAGCAGCCCAATTTGTGCGTCGGCTGGGGGAGTAGACATTTGTCATTTGTCACTAGCTTAGATGTGGTGATAGGACAATTTTGTGATCAGCCGCTCCAGAGGATAAGAGATAGTCACTCCTCACATCATCTGTTTTATATATTTATATATTTCATCTCTCTCTAGCTCTTTCTGTTTCTCTCCATCTCTATCTGTCTGTCTCTTTCTCTGTCTCTGTCTCTCTCACCATCACATCCCTGACTGTCACTTCCACCTGCAATGAGCTGTCTGGGAAGTTGGAGCGTATTCAAATTGATATGTGTGGTAGCTAATCCAGAGATCTTGACAGATACAGTGGGTCTCATTTGGATGTGAATTGTTTTGAATTCATTAAGATTAACCAAGGTATTCAAAAAGTACCATCCTGGAATGCAGTCATTCAAATTTGAACTTGAACCTAATCCACACTTCAGATGTTTTTTTGACTCAGTAACAATCAGACTACAATTGTCATAATACTTTGAAACATAGTTAACATTTACTCCTAATTAAAAAGTAATATTTTCTGAAAATAGCACAATGAGCAATGTGTGTCTGAGCAATCTGATATACAGTACCAGTCCAAAGTTTGGACACACCTACTCATTCAAGGGTTTTTCTTAATTTTGACAATTTACTACAATGTAGAATAGTAGTGAAGACATCAGAACTATGAAATAACACATATGGAATCATATAGTAACCATAAAAAGTGTTAAACAAATCAAAATATATTTGATGTTTGAAATTCTTCAAAGCAGCCACCCTTTCTTTGCCTTGGTGAGTTTTGCACACTCTTGGCATTCTCTCAACCAGCTTCACCTGTAATGCTTTTCCAATTGTCTTGTAGGAGTTCCCACCTATGCTGAGCACTTGTTGGCTGCTTTTCATAGTTTTGATGTCTTCACTATTATTCTACAATGTAGAAAATAGTAAAAATAAAGAAAAACCGTGGAATGAGTAGGTGTGTCCAAACCTTTTACTGGTACAGTATATACAGTTGAAGTCGGAAGTTTACATAAACAAGTTTTAACGACTCCAACCGAAGTGTTTCAACCACTCCACAAATTTCTTGTTAACAAACTATAGTTTTGGCACGTCGGTTAGGACATCTACTTTGTGCATGACACAAGTCATTTTTCCAACAATTGTTTACAGACAGATTATTTCACTTATAATTCACTGTATCACAATTCCAGTGGGTCAGAAGTTTACATACTGTCACGGATGTCCTCCTCTTCATCAAAAGAGGAGAGGCGAGAAGGATCGGAGGGCCAAAATGCGGCGTGGTATGTGTTCATCTTGAATTTTAATATAGAAAACACTGAACACTGAAACACACTATACAAAAACAATAAACGAAATAACGACCGTGAAGCTAATGAGAACTGTGCTGACACAAGCAATCAACATAGACAATCACCCACAAACAAACAGTGCAACCCAGGCTACCTAAGTATGATTCTCAATCAGAGACAACTAATGACACCTACCTCTGATTGAGAACCATACTAGGCCGAAACATACAAATCCCCAAATCATAGAAAAAAAAACCATAGACTGCCCACCCCAACTCACGCCCTGACCATACTAAATAAATACAAAAAAAAAGGAAATTAAGGTCAGAAAGTGACACATACACTAAGTTGACTGTGCTTTAGAAGCTTCTGATAGGCTAATTGACATTGTTTGAGTCAATTGGAGGTGTACCTGTGGATGTATTTCAAGGCCTACCTTCAAACTCAGTGCCTCTTTGCTTGACATCATGGGAAACTCAAAAGAAACTAAAGAAAAATTGTAAACCTAATGTCTGGTTTATTTATTTTCAATTTACAAATGCTTCAAGGTACAAAATTAATCTGTACAAACATTAGTACACAAGTATAAACACCATGGGACCATGCAGCCATCATACAGCTCAGGAAGGAGACGCGTTCTGTCTCCTAGAGATGAACTTACTCTGGTGCGAAAAGTGCAAATCAATCCCAGAACAACAGCAAAGGACCTTGTGAAGATGCTGGAGGAAACAGGCATAAAAGTATCAACATCCACAGCAAAACGAGTCCTATATCGACATAACTTGAAAGGACGCTGAGCAAGGAAGAAGCCACTGCTCCAAACCGCCATAAAAAAGCCAGACTATGGTTTGCAACTGCACATGGGAACAAAGATCATACTTTTTGGAGAAATGTCCTCTGATCTGATTAAACAAAAATTGATCTGTTAGATCTGTTTTAATGATCTGTTTTTATGTTTGGAGGAAAAAGGGGGAGGCTAGCAAGCCGAAGAACACCATCCCAACCGTGTAGCACGGGAGTGGCACCATCATGTTGTGGGGGTGCTTTGCTGCAGGAGGGCCTGCTGCACTTCACAATATAGATGAAATCATGAGGATGGAAAATGATGTGGATATATTGAAGCAACATCTCAACACATCAGTCAGGAAGTTAAAGCTTGGTCGCAAATGTGTCTTCCAAATGGACAATGAACCCAAGCATACTTCCAAAGTTGTGGCAAAATGGCTTAAGGACAACAAAGTCAAGGTATTGGAGTGGCCATCACAAAGCCCTGACCTCAATCCTTTAGATCATTTGTGGGCAGAACTGAAAACACGTGTGTGAGCAAGGAGGCCTACTAACCAGACTCAGTTACACCAGCTCTGTCAGGAGGAATGGGCCAAAATTCACCCAACTTATTGTTGGAAGCTTGTGGAAGGCTATCCAAAACATTTGACCCAAGTTAAACAGTTTAAAGGCAATGCTACCAAATACTAATTGTAAACTTCTGACCCACTGGGAATGTGATGAAATAAATCAAATCTGAAATAAATCATTCTCTCTACTATTATTCTGACATTTCACATTCCATTTATTTGTCAGTTAGAATGTGTTTTTGTTGACATTATGAATCCAAATGCCAATGTGAGGTAGCAGGGAATCAACAACCAATATATTGCACAATTCAAAAGATTATAAGGAATTTTCCTTCTAAGAAGTCATTTTCATTCACCTCGGTTTTAATAGTACGAGCAACCATGCAGAACACGAGTCAACCATCCACTTTGTTACACAGCCAACACATTCGACCAATGATCATTGTCATCCACCTGCTCATTCATAATCTTAAGAAGGATCATGCAGAACATTTATCTATGTAACACAGTAGGCTTGTAACACTGAAATCAGTCACCCTCCCATGAGCCTGTGTATTCCCATCAGGTATCACATCTCCCCTGCTTTACCCAGCATGCTCCTCTCTTCCTCTGACATCACCAGCCGGCGCGCTAGCCCTTTGGCACACACTGTGACAAATGACCTGACACTCCATTTGTGTGCCTAATTTGTTTCCTCAAATCATCTCAAGATATGGCTCATAAAAAAGGGGGGGGGCACTTGAGCAAATGACTTCTAAAACCGGATTCTGGTGTCGCTTTTCAGGGATTCAAGGCATAATATTTATCTGATGTTTGTTTTGCTTTTGTAACGGTTTTCCTGTGGTGAAGTAGAGGCGGACCAAAATGCAGCGTGGTGGTTATACATGTTCTTTAATGAAGGAACTATACATGAAATAACTAACAAAACAATAACTGTGCGAAAACCAAAAACAGTCCTATCTGGTGCAAACACAGAGACTGGAACAATCATCCACACACACACACAGTGAAACCCAGGCTACCTAAATATGGTTCCCAATCAGAGACAATGACTAACACCTGCCTCTGATTGAGAACCATATCAGGCCAGACATAGAAATAGACAAACAAGACATCCAACATAGAATGCCCACTCAGATCACACCCTGACCAACCAAAACATAGAAACATACAAAGCAAACTATGGTCAGGGTGTGTCTAGGGTTGTATGTTTCCTAAGTGCAGTCATTCAAAGATGCGATGCTGGCTGATTGATTAAGGAGTGCGCCGGGAGGAAATTGCAGCAGCCGTTCCGATTCTTCTTACTGTCTCTGTCTGCCACGGCCATGTTGTTTTAGAGGATTACAGACAGACGGGCTCCTCAGAGGACAATGGAACAGAACTTACAACCCATTGATAGAAACCCAAATGAGCAGCATCGTCTTGTCCAACATCATAGTTGCCTGTATCTTTGGGTGTGTGTGTGGGTGGTGTTTGTGTACAAGTTAAGTGCCTCAAATCCCCAACATTTTGAAAATTAACTCAACAGCCTTGTTTTCGTGTGTGCGCGTCTGTCGACGTGAGTGAGCGTGTGTGCATGTGTGTGTGTGTGTGTGCGTGTGCGCAAATATGTGACTTGTGGACTTTGGCAGGATCATTGAAACCGAGGATCATTGAGTGGCAGTGCAGTGAGTAGCACCTAATACTGTGGAAATGAAAAAGGGCAGCTGAAACTGTGGGAGAGGGATTCATGTCCACTCAAATAACATCAACTTGAGTTTCCTACATTGGCTCTCCACATTTTCCTCCATGGGGTCCCGTATTGAGAGAGGCTTAGGGAAGGTTATAGGAAAGGAGCCATGGAGAAGGTTAATCCAGTGGAATCTGTTCAGCCAGTAGACATGATTCTCGCATGAACACACACACACGCGCACACACACACACACACACACTTACCATCCCCCCCTCGTTCTCTTATAGTAACTCCTTGGTGTTTCTAATGTTTTGTACACTCAGTGTGTGTGTCACTTAAAGACAGACCAGTCGATGAGTTATTACTGTCCCTAGGGCCAGGGAGATGGATGAGGGAGAATGACCATCAATGAGAAATCATTACTGGTAATGCGCTTGGATGTATGCCGCCCAGGGGAGAGCGATGAATTCTTTCACTGTGAATTCCTTCATTAACACATCAGCCCAGATAGCCAGCTTATTATGAGACCGACCATGTGTTCCCTCGCAACATTAATTTACCTTTCCTGCCTCCGAAGGACAGGGGCCACGCCGTCCGGAAAGTAATGAATAATCAAGAAACAATCACTTCAGTTAATGATGCAGTCGGAATTAGTCTGGCAAGGTAGTGGAGAAAGGAGTTGCAAACAGGCTGCGTTAATGAGCACCTATCTGTGCGGTTTGCGGTTTTACGAGCCTTTGCAGTGGTGTTGTCTACTTAGCGTCAGCCGACAACAGTTTGTTAATGTAAACTCGGCACTGTCATTCAAAGTGAAAAGTTATTCAAACACATTTTTGATTTTGAAGTAAGTGGCTTTGAGCGGCTGTCCAGGAGGAGAGCCACAGCATTTAGGGCAGCGCTCCCCTCGCACGTTTCTTCATAGCCTATACGATGGCAGACCTGATAGACCTTTCCTGACCTATATGTAGAGAGAATCGTCCATATTCACTTGGAAAACCCTCCCCTCTTCCCTGCCCTCCCCCATTTGGTGTGTGGGTCTATATCCGTGTGCATGAGTGTGTGCATCAGAGTGACTTGTGCCCTCCAATTCAAACTACTCGTCAAGATGGAATAAATCACGTCAGGTTATGCACAGCGCCTCGTCTTCCGTCAGCAAGATGCCTAATGTCATTTGAAGGTTAGGCAAGCAGAAGATCGCGTCACTTTGAAGCCTCAGCGCGCATGGCTTGGTTATCATATATTAAGCCCGTCGCTTAGCGGGGGCCATTTTCCTCCTGTTTGTTTTGTTCTTCATGCTTTATTTCCTCTCCACACACCCATGATCTCTCTTGTCAAAGCTGTTATTTTCATGCATCCATGCTTGAGGAAGAGCTGACGGTGTCTCTCGCTGTCACACACACGCATGCATGTATGCACACATGCACACCCAAACACACAGAGGAGAGGGATAGCAGGGTGGCCTTGCCGCCTGCTTATCTACCACTGCCGGGAAGAAGGCTATATACTGTATAACAGCCAGTGGCATAGTGCCGTGACACAACACGTGCATATGCAGGCACACAAACCTCTCTCTCTCTCTCTCACACACACACCTGCGTTTTTGGGGCTTGCTGGGAACCTTTGTGCACTGAGCAATGGTTGGTTTTAACTTCTGAAGCATTGCTGATGATTTCCTTTAAAGAGCAACTTGAAAAGAGCCCATGTGCAATAGGTATGAGTTAGAATAAAAATCTATAGAATAAATGTTTCTAAGTGTAAATAGGATCACTTTGGTCATAAATTAAGTCTCATCCAAAACAGACATTTGCAAGATGATTGGAAAAGAATGGTATGTCACAGAATGAAGGGTACCTTGAATTTTTATTGGGTTGGGTTTATTTTAATCCTGCCTACATGCCCACAGCTGGCAGCAAACAAGTAATCATACATTCGAAGCACAACTGCATGTGACTGATCGTAATGCCCATGGTCAATTTGGTTTGACATCCGATATTCCTATGGGGCTAGTTAGGGACCATCAGTAAATTACACAATGTACTATAAATTGTAGAAATGAATTTACAAATATTAAAATAATTTCATGAGACAACTAAAATATAGTCCCATTTACATTGTGTAATTTAATGATGGTCTCTAACTAGCCCCAGAGATAGTCTATCCAATGTCAAATCAATTTTGCCACAGTCGCACACCAGCCGGCTGAAGCGAATTGGCAAAAGATTTTGGCTAGCTAGCCTAGGCAACTTCAAGGCAAGACCTGGTTAGACTGTATCAAGTTGTCTATAAAGATGAGTGACTAGCTGTGTACTGTTTTGGCAAAGTGAATGTACAGACGCTTGCCACGTGCGAACACACACACACAAAAGAGAGATCCCCCCCGCCCCCCCACCCCCAAGACAACTCTCATTTGGCTTTAGTCAGGGCTGCTGCGTTTCTTAATGACCAAGCCGAAAAATGAGGCCAGTTCAGCCCCCCTTTGATAGTTAATCCCCATTATGTGTTTGGCATTAAAGTTTCCCTGCGTTTCTTCTGTGCCTTCTTGGGACTTGGCTTCGACATGCTTACTTGATTTGTATTATTTTTGTGAACAGTTAGTGTCATCTCTGCAGTATGATTGGTTGAAGTTTGTGTTGAAATATGCCAATATAGTCCAGTTGAAATTTGTATTTTTCTCTCTCTCTCTCTCTCTCTCTCTCTCTCTCTCTCACACACACAAGCACTCTCCTGATCTTTCACACATACACTCTCCTTATCTTCCCCTCTAACTCTCGCACACTCGCATAGTTAGTACAAATACAGTGTACAGAGACAATTCACATATATATCAGCTTGCTGGTCTTTGAAAACTATACTGTCCATAGCGGTTACAGGAAGTAGCACTGATCATTGCAATCATGACCAACATGATATAAAAATATTGAATAAAACCGGTTCAACATACATTGCGCTGCATATTCAAGTGTTACTCATCCCGTCTATTTGAATGTTACTGTGTTTGCTCACAGCACAGTGTTTGCGAGGGGAAAATGTCACCCTTAGAGCAATTCTCTAACATCAGCTTGACTGAACGGTGGATTACAAAAAAAAAAACACAACACCCCATGTCTCTGTTGTCTCTATGACTACATGCCATTCAAAACTCCCAAACCTTGCCATTCAAAATGCTTTAAAAGTCATTCCACTGTGACACCCAAAATTATTTGGGATTTAATTAATTCCTGACAAACAGCTTATGTAAAGTTCATATTTCTGTGTTTAGACACAGAGTTTGAGAATCAGCCAACTGAGTAATAGAAAAGTTAAAAGGCTACATGGAAAGGTGACAACAGAGAGAGGGGCCTCTCGTCAGAATATAAAGTATGTCATTATTTTGTCATATGCTAATGCTGGCATGATGTGTTCACTTAAGCATTGCTTCCTTGTACTCGAGGGGGAAGATTACTCTGCATTGTTGTCAGTGCAGATAAAATCCAGACGGGGGGCAAAATGCATTTATGGGGCAATGTGACAGAGATAAAAATGTATTTCTTAAATGGAGACAAACCATTTAGCACCTAACTTTACTGCTTCCCCTTAAACTTTTAGGTTTATGTCTGAAGTCGGCAAGATTATTGATTACTGTGTGCCACCCCTCATTGCAGCTCTCGTTCTCTCTCCCTGTGCGAATGTCTTCATGGCTCAGTGTTGACAATTGCATTGCCTGCTATAGCATCCCATTCCTCCCCGTCAGAGGCATTTCCTTTATGCCCTTAACATACAGTTATGTTCTCTTATGACCGTAATTCTCCATATACACTATAATGCCTGTAAATGCCCCAGAGCAGGGATGGACAACTCCAGTCCTCGGGGGCCTGTTTGGTGTCACACCTGTTTGGTGTCGCTCCATCTGACTCCAATAATCAACTAATCATAATCTTCAGTTTAAAATGCAATTTGTTTTAATCAGCTGTGTTTGCTAGGGATGGGGGAAAAGTGTGACACCAGTCCGTCCCCCGAGAGTGCGCGTCCGTGCGTGTGCCTGCAAGAGTGTGCATTCACTTATCCAAATGGTGTGTGTGTCTGTGCGTGGGTGGGCAAAGTGCGTGCGTGTGTGTGTATTCACTTATCCAAATGAGCTTGTTAATTAGTATTGAAAACTGTGGAAAAGCTGGAAGCATTTACTTCTTACTGTTCTTTTACTTTGTAAATCAAAAACCCTCTAAATCATTGGCGGGCCATTGTGGCGTGACACTCCTTCCCACATTTCATTCTCTTTGAAATGGAGTCTCTCCATGAAATGGTCTCTTATGCCAAGAGCTAGCTACGCTTTTGTGTTATCGCTCCTTCAGCTTTTACTTCAGAACCATTAGCGATGTTTACACTTGCATCGCCAACCCCGTGGCTACTTGGCTTACATGAATTGGCATAATGGAGCTCTCATTTTGACATGTTACTGTATTGTAATTATCACTCGCCTCTGCCAAGGTGAACAATCTGGTCGATAAATAATTATCTTAACTGACAATAGAGATAAAGGTACTGGCAGTGTGACCTTGTCGAGGTCTGTGTTGGATCTATCGCAAATCAAACGGTGTGTGTGTTTGTGTTGTCTGGGGTGGGGGGTGGGGGGGGGGGGGTGAGAGCAGAAGACTAATTTCCATTTGATGCAATGGGCAAATAAAGTTGTGTTGTATCAGTTTCATCTGAAACTGTTGAATACCTGGCATCATCAGCAGCAGCCATTTCCTTGGACAGGGTGAAATAACCTCCTCTCCTCGGTATTCATCAGCCTGTCTTGTCCATACCGTAGGTGACAAAGTGCTGCAGGACTCGGTCCAGAGTATCAGGGGAGTCACTTGACCTCCAGAGATCGATAGCAAGCGCTCAGGGCTCACTAAAATGAGTGTTTAGCTCCTCTCTCATTTCCATCGGCTCTGTGAGATTATCCCCGCTGTCTTGTCTCGTCTGAGTCCAACTCACATGCTGTGAGGCTCATCTCTCACATACCACCAGACGAGATGACCTTAAGGAATCTTGGGCATGAACCCAGTGCCGCAAAAGTACAAGATTTGTCATCCATATTTCAGTGTTTTTTTATCTCGCCGCAAATTGTCTCTGTGTTTAGGATTCCTTACCTCGGAGCTCTTCATACAGAGAACAGCATTCATTTGTAATTGGAGTGAAATCGTTCCTTTTTTATAGTATTTCTCGCTCTGGTTTTCTGTTTCTTTTTGCCTTGTTCCACCGGGATTGGAGACAGGATGGAGATGGTGTAAAAAAAAATGCAGTTCATATTTTCAGCATACTGTATGCTGTACTCTGCAAAATCTATGGCGATTGCGGCCTTGTCCACTTCTAGATTTTTCAGGAGATCATGTCTCTTCCACCTTACAAATGGGCTATTATTGTTGCAGGGTCCGCCATAATTCTCTGAATAATGGATCCGAAAGCGGTCATTTATATAATTAACACTCAGCAGAAAAGTCTACTTGTTTTTGATATATGCCCCTATTAAACCATTTCAAATAAAGGTAATACATCAACTCCCACTGTGCTGCGCTGAGGTGTACAGTAATAGAAGCATTGCATGCATTATTGCCGTCATCTCCTATGAACCCACAGGAATATGATACTGTATTACTCTCATAGCTTACGTCCCAAATAGCACCCTATTCCCTTAATCGTACACATCGTTTGACCATGGGGCACATAGGGAATAGGGTGTCATTTGGGACTGATCCATAGATACCAAGTTTTACTGTTGACTAAGACAGAGGAAATGAAATTCCAGGATTACCTCCATATATAATGAGTGTGAGAGCTGTGCTGATATGTAGGGACGCTCCTTTACTCCCCAGTCTTTGTAATTAAGAGGCAGCAGGACGCTTTGGAGCCACTGACTGAATTTACATGGCAATTGATATGAGCATGAAATGACTTATTGCCTAAAACACTTGCGTGAACATTCCAGCTATTAGTGTAATCACTATGCCACTAGAATTGGATTTCATTATTGCACACAGACAGAGCTGCCTGGGATGAGAAGGCATTACCGTCTTCTTCCACCGTACAAAAGGATATAATTAATTGATATTGTATCATTGGGAAAATTAATATGCCAATTTAAAGATATGATACAATATCAGGAGGCACTGGAGCCCTTGGTATTGTGCTCCAGTGGTGTCTTTGGATTGATTAGGCATAGGATGGATTTCTCTTTCCCGTTTTGCTCATCAGACATTCCTCTCATCCAGAAACCTGGAGGATGTTCCATGAGGGACCATCATCATCACCATCAGCATCCTCAAGCTCCAGATCTGATTACCATCAACTTCCTCCAGTAGCTTCGATCACCAGCAACGTTTGCCGTTTTAAGTGGTTGAAGCCACTTGTTTTTCTTCCCATGCAGTGCGCTTTCTGTTGTACAGGAACACCTATATGAGAATGTTGTTCATTGACTACAGCTCAGTGTTCCACACCATAGTGCCCACAAAGCTCATCACTAAGCTAAGGATCCTGGGACTAAACACCTCCCTCTGCAACTGGATCCTGGACTTCCTGACGGGACGCACCCAGGTGGTAAGGGTAGGCAACAACATATCTGCCATGCTGATCCTCAACACTGGGGCCCCTCAGGGGTGCATGCTTAGTCCCCTCCTGTACTCCCTGTTCACCCAGCATTTATGTTAGGACATCTCTCTCAGCAGACAATACATTACAAATACAGTGCCTTGCGAAAGTATTCGGCCCCCTTGAACTTTGCGACCTTTTGCCACATTTCAGGCTTCAAACATAAAGATATAAAACTGTATTTTTTTGTGAAGAATAAACAACAAGTGGGACACAATCATGAAGTGGAACGACATTTATTGGATATTTCAAACTTTTTTAACAAATCAAAAACTGAAAAATTGAGCGTGCAAAATTATTCAGCCCCTTTACTTTCAGTGCAGCAAACTCTCTCCAGAAGTTCAGTGAGGATCTCTGAATGATCCAATGTTGACCTAAATGACTAATGATGATAAATACAATCCACCTGTGTGTAATCAAGTATCCGTATAAATGCACCTGCACTGTGATAGTCTCAGAGGTCCGTTAAAAGCGCAGAGAGCATTATGAAGAACAAGGAACACACCAGGCAGGTCCGAGATACTGTTGTGAAGAAGTTTAAAGCCGGATTTGGATACAAAAAGATTTCCCAAGCTTTAAACATCCCAAGGAGCACTGTGCAAGCGATAATATTAAGATGGAAGGAGTATCAGACCACTGCAAATCTACCAAGACCTGGCCGTCCCTCTAAACTTTCAGCTCATACAAGGAGAAGACTGATCAGAGATGCAGCCAAGAGGCCCATGATCACTCTGGATGAACTGCAGAGATCTACAGCTGAGGTGGGAGACTCTGTCCATAGGACAACAATCAGTCGTATATTGCACAAATCTGGCCTTTATGGAAGAGTGGCAAGAAGAAAGCCATTTCTTAAAGATATCCATAAAAAGTGTTGTTTAAAGTTTGCCACAAGCCACCTGGGAGACACACCAAACATGTGGAAGAAGGTGCTCTGGTCAGATGAAACCAAAATTGAACTTTTTCGCAACAATGCAAAATGTTATGTTTGGCGTAAAAGCAACACCCTGAACACACCATCCCCACTGTCAAACATGGTGGTGGCAGCATCATGGTTTGGGCCTGCTTTTCTTCAGCAGGGACAGGGAAGATGGTTAAAATCGATGGGAAGATGGATGGAGCCAAATACAGGACCATTCTGGAAGAAAACCTGATGGAGTCTGCAAAAGACCTGAGACTGGGACGGAGATGTGTCTTCCAACAAGACAATGATCCAAAACATAAAGCAAAATCTACAATGGAATGGTTCAAAAATAAACATATCCAGGTGTTAGAATGGCCAAGTCAAAGTCCAGACCTGAATCCAATCGAGAATCTGTTGAAAGAACTGAAAACTGCTGTTCACAAATGCTCTCCATCCAACCTCACTGAGCTCGAGCTGTTTTGCAAGGAGGAATGGGAAAGAATTTCAGTCTCTCGATGTGCAAAACTGATAGAGACATACCCCAAGCGACTTACAGCTGTAATCGCAGCAAAAGGTGGTGCTACAAAGTATTAACTTAAGGGGGCTGAATAATTTTGCACGCCCAATTTTTCCGTTTTTGATTTGTTAAAAAAGTTTGAAATATCCGATAAATGGCGTTTCCGCTTCATGATTGTGTCCCACTTGTTGTTGATTCTTCACAAAAAAATACAGTTTTATATCTTTATGTTTGAAGCCTGAAATGTGTCAAAAGGTCGCAAAGTTCAAGGGGGCCGAATACTTTCGCAAGGCACTGTAGCTAGCAGCAAAGTAGATTGGTCACGAAAGTCAGAAAAGCAATATAATGAATCGTTTACCTTTGATGATCTTCGGATGTTTGCACTCACGAGACTCCCAGTTACACATTAAATGTTCCTTTTGTTCGATAAAGATGATTTTTATATCCAAAATACCTCCATTTGGTTGGCGTGTTTTGTTCAGAAATCCACAGGCTCGAGCAGTAACGAAGGGGCAGACGAAAATTCCAAATATTATCCGTAAAGTTCGTAGAAACATGTCAAATGTATTTTATAATCAAGCCTCAGGTTGTTTTTACAATAAATAATCGATAATGTTTCAACCGGACCGCAGCCTTTTCAATAGGAGAGGGAAATGTCTGCTCCATGCTGTTGCGCATGCAAAACTGCTGGCACCCAGTCATCCACTGACGCGGTCTTATCGTTCTCGCTCATTTTTCAGAATAAAAGCCTGAAACTATGTCTAAAGACTGTTCACACCATGTGGAAGCCATAGAGAAAGGAATCTGGTTGATATCTCTTTAAATGGAGGGAAGACATGCAATGGAACAGAGAGGTTCCAGGAAAAACAGCACTTCCTGGTTGAATTTTCCTCAGGTTTTTGCCTGCAATATCAGTTCTGTTATACTCACAGACAATATTTGGACAGTTTTGGAAACTTTAGAGTGTTTTCTATCATAATCTGACAATGATATGCATATTCTAGATTCTGGGCCTGAGAAATAGGCAGTTTCATTTGGGTACGTTTTTCATCCAAACATCAAACTACTGCCCCCTACACTCAAGAGGTTAAAGCAGCCTTACAACCAATGCATGTCCACCTTTGATCATGGTAGGCATTCGCAGCTGTACAGCTTGCTAATGTTGACATGGTTTTCTTTCCAATGTTAACATGCTGGTTTGCAAAAAAAATTGTGCTAGCTTCTTACTCTGCTTAAGCTTCTTGACATTGAGCTGTACGGCTAATGCTAACATCCTTTTTTATGTTAACTTCTTGAAATTGCTGCTGTTATTCAATTACCCTCTCAAGATGTACAGTTTGTAGAACACAATCCTATGTGCACGCTGAAGTGTAGTCTAATTCTACCTTGGAGTATGCGTGGATGCTCTGGAGCTTAGATTATGCAAACTCACTATAATCTTGGCACTTCCATCCTATTTGAGAAAACTAGATCAATGGAAACAGGGACAAGTCTGAGTTTCCTTCAAAATAAGGTTAGATTTTGTGTGTTTGCTTATTAGCAAACATAGCTTACCAAGTACAGTATGTCACACAAAGGGTCCTTATTAATGGAAGAGTAGCTGACAGGCATTGAAATTGTGTTAGATTCTATATATTTACAAAAATATGTGTTCCTTAGCAAGTTTGCTCAGCATTACAAAACAAATCGTTTTTGATAGATAGCAGGAGAAGGAGTCTAGCTGTGTGGCCCCTGTTGGTGGGCCCCAAGCAGCTGTGTGAGAGTGTGTGTGGTCCCTGACAGTGCACAACAGTAAGGTAACAGCCAGGTCTCTGGGGAGCTCATTATTCAGCTCTCAGCTTGGATACACCACAACAAACAGAATGTGTGTAGGCATGTGCCTGCCTGTCTGCGGCGTGCATGCATTTGTCTGCACGCATGTGTGTGTCTGTTAGTTTGCCTGTGTTATTATGAGAGTCCAGGAGGTGCCAGCAGGTGAACAGCGGGTTGGCTCAGCTCCTCGTTTCTGATTGATCTCCAGGTGACAGGCTGTGTCAGGGGGCCCATCGCCAGCCAGTCAGCACCTCACCCAGCACCCCTCACTGGCTGCCAATGCCCGACGTGGGGCAGCTGGAGGACACCGGGGCCAGCCTCTGTCTTTATGCTGCTCTTTATGCAAGCAGGAATGTGTGTACGATTGTGTGTGTGACTGTGAGGGGGTCGGAGGGGGTTGCGGGTCAGGTAAGGAAAGGAAAGGTGGGTGGTTGGGTGGGTGGGGTTTGTGTGTGCGCCGCATGTACACATGTGTACAGTGCCTTCAGAAAACTCTGTCAAGTTTGTTGTTGATCATTGCTAGACAGCCATTTTCAAGTATTGCCGTAACTACGAGACTCAGGAACATTCAATGTCATCTTGGTAAGCCACTCCAGTGTATATTTGGCCTTGTGTGTTAGGTTATTGTCTGGCTGAAAGGTGAATTTGTCTCCCAGTGTCTGTTGGAAAGCATACTGAACCATGTTTTGCTCTAGAATTTTGCCTGTCCTCAGAACTATTCCATTTATTTTTATCCCAAAGAAAACTCCCTAGTTTGATGACAAGCATACCCATAACATGATGCAGCCAGCAATATGCTTGAAAATATGAAGAGTGATGTGTTGTGTTGGATTTAATTTTTTAAATTTAGTGCCCTATTGCAAACAGGATGCATGTTTTGGAATATTTATATTCTGTACAAGCTAATTCTATCTTGGAGTATGCTTGTAGTATCTACAATGTTGTTGATCCCCTTTCTCCTATCACAGCCATTAAACTCTGTAACTGTTTTAAAGTCACCATTGGTCTCATGGTGAAATCCCTGAGCGGTTTCCTTACTCTCCGGCAACTAAGTTAGGAAGGATGCCTGTATCTTTGTAGTGATTGGGTGTATTGATACACCATCTAAAGTGTAATTAATAACTTCACCATGCGGGATATTCAATGTGTGCTTTTTAAAATTTTGACCCATTGACCCATTGTGAGGCCTTTGGTAAGGCTTTGTTGTTGAATCTGAGTTCACTATTCAACTGAGGGACATTACAGATAATTATATGTATGGGGTACAAAGATGAGGTAGTCATTCAAAAATCATATTAAATACTTACTGACTGAAACATTTTAGCTTTACTTTAAAAAAAATTCATTTGTAAAAAAATGTCCACTTTGACATTATGGGCTATTGTGGATAGGCCAGTCACACAAAATCTCAATTTAATCCATATTAAATTCAGGCTGTAACACAACAAAAGGTGGAAAAAGTCAATGGGTGTGAATACTTTCTGAAGGCACTTTCGGTTTTATTAGGTACACGAAAATGGATAGCTCCTACAGACGGTGAGTCACGTGGCCATGGCATCCCCAAACCATCCCACTACCACTCCCATGCTTGACTGTTGGTATAAGGTTCTTACTGTGGAATGCTTGTTTGTTTGGTTTTCGCCAGGCAAAATGGACCCATGTCATCCAAAAAGTTATACTGTTGAGTCATCTGTCCATAGGACATTCTTCCAAGATTATTGATGATCATCCAGGTGCTTCCAGGGTGCTTCCAGGTGGTTTTTGGCAAACTTGAGTCAACGTTTTGGACGAGATGGGACCCATTATGTCTGGCGAAAACCAAACACTGCATTCCACAGTAAGAACCTCATACCAACAGGTCAAGCATGGTGGTGGTAGTGAGATGGTTTGGAGATGGTTGGGGCGGCAGCGTAACCTAGTGGTTAGAGCGTTGGACTAGTAACCGGAAGGTTGCGAGTTCAAACCCCCGAGCTGACAAGGTACAAATCTGTCGTTCTGCCCCTGAACAGGCAGTTAACCCACTGTTCCCAGGCCGTCATTGAAAATAAGAATGTGTTCTTAACTGACTTGCCTGGTTAAATAAAATAAAAAATGCTTTGCTGCCTCAGGTCCTGGAGGACTTTCCTTAATAGAAAGAACCGTGAATTCTGCTCTGTATCAGAGAGTTCTACAGGAGAATGTCAGGCCCATCTTGCCTGTAAGCTGAAGCTGAAGCGCAGCTTGGTCATGCAGCAAGACAACGATCCAAAACACACAATCAAGTCTACATGGAAATGATTAAAAAGCAACACATTTGATGTTTTGGAATGGCCTAGTCAAAGTCCAGAGCTTATCCCATTGAGAGGTTGTGGCAGGACTTGAAATGAGCAGTTCATGATTGAAACACACATGTCGTTGAGTTAAAGTAGTTCTGCATGCAAGAGTGGGCCAACATTACTCCACAGCGACGTGAGAGGCTGATCAACAACTACAGCAAGCGTTTGGTTGCAGATAAAGGTGGCACAACCAGTTATTGAGGGCAAGGGGGCAATTGCTTTTTCACACAGGGGAATTGGGTGTTGCATAACTTTGTTAATTAAATAAATAAAAGAAGTATACATTTTTGGGGTTAATTAATTGTTAAACTCAGGTTCACTTTATCTAATATTCGGTTTACTGATAACATTTAGTCTTAAAAAAAATATGGAAAAATAGAGAAAATCAGAAAGGGGTCAAATGCGTTTTCATGGCACTGTACACCACTTGTGCTAGCTAGATTTCTCCAGATGCCGCCGGTGGATATTTGGTGACCTTGTGTTTCATGTGTTTGACTGCACCCAGGAGGGGCACACTTAATGACCAGCTCGTTTGCACAGGCTTCTCTCCTAATGATCTATTAAAGTGCACTTGAAGAGTAATTATGGGTCCTCTCCCGTTGGGCTTGTCAGGGTACACTGGGGACAAGTGATGGGAAGATCATGAAACTGTCACTAGTGTGCAGATGGTAGTCAATAAAGGTGTGGTGAGGACTATAACTCAAATGTTCCAATGTTGTTACCCTTTACACTTGTACCCGTATACGGGTTGAAAGTGTCCGATTTGGACACTGGTAAACACCTAAATAGGAACCGTAAATGTAAAGCGCACATCAAATCAACAGTGTAATGTTGTGCCAGGTGAACTGTTGTCCTCATCTTTAGTTTAATACTTTTCCCATAATTCCAAACGGTTCCCTTTTAATTGCTACCATGGTTTTTCATATACTTGTTCTATTTCTTCTGTAAGAAACATTTGAATGTAGCAGTGTCCATATAGGCCAATTCCCACAAGTGTAAAGGGTCAAAGAAAGCGAAGTGAATTGGTGTGTCTGTGTAAAATGTACTCCCACTCGTCATTGTTTTTTTAAGAAGGGTCAGCGGGCCAAAGATTATGCTTTTTTTCGGAATTAAATATATTGATGATAAATATTGAAGGTGGTTAAATGCTTTAAGATGTGGGGAGTAGTTCCCGTTGTACTAAGGGCTGTGAACAACACCACAATCCATGTTGGAAATGTTCTCATGAATTAATGAATGAATGAATAAATTAATCTTTCGGCATGTTTATTTTGAGACTCATTCATAAAGAATTAGGCACGGAGAAAACACTGTTTCAGGCTCAACTCAGCTTTCCTTTCATCAAGTGCTGTGTGTTTCACTCCGCAATATCAGAGTTCTCAATGTCCTGAATATACTTGGCTGAAAGTGCAGAAACAATCTGCCAAGAGTTTGCCTCGAAAATATCAAAACATCGGAAGCTAGTAGCATTAGCTTCGATATTGGTGCAGCGAATCGCCTTAAACTTTAAATCAGATACAGAGACAACATGGCTAGGAGAGAGTAAATAAAAAAGAGCTGTGTCACCACTAAATGAGATTGTATTATTTGTCTAGATAGGGAAGACATAAGGCTGCCAGTTTGCATTGCGGTCTGTAGCTAGTAATGCTAAAGGAGTTCACCAGGGCCTTTCTCCTGTCCTGTTCTCACACAGGGGCTCTGATGAAAATACTGGATGTGTTCCAAATGGCACTATATTCCTTACAGGCCCTGGTCAAAGGTAGTGCACTACATAGGGAATAGGGTGCCATTTGCCAGTCACAGTCTCCTTCCGTCTCTCCTGTAGTGCCCGTCATGCCTTCCTCCTAACTCCCACAACTCTCTGTTCTCTCTATCTCAATTTTTCTTCTCCTCTCCCTCTTCTGTCTCTCTTCCTCTCTCACCTCCATGACACTTTTCTCTCTTTCTCTCTTAGTCTTTTTCCTTCCTCAACTCTCTCTCACAATAATCCAGCCCAACACCTATCCTTCATTCCGCCGTGGCCTGCTCACCTTCTCCTACTGTGCTAGTGTTTGTTGTAAGAGCACCAGAGTCTAGTTGGGCTTTGATCTAGTGCTGCAGAGGAACCTGCTAACACGTTAATTTATCTAAGCCCTGGGATTTGAAAGGCTACTGCCGGTGTCTTGTGAGGTTCTTGTTCTCAGCGGTATTCTTTTCCCACTCAACTCACCAGCCCCAAACCCCCTTATTGAGGATTGGACACATGCTCGCACACATGCACACAGACACACACACAAACACGCATGCAAGCACACTCATGCTTGCACGCGCACACACACACAGACTCAGCACAGACACAAACACACACCCTGCTGCCCACTAAGCTCCTCTTCTCCCCTGCTTTCCACAGTAGAGTAGTCTGTACTGTCTGAACTGTCTGAAGCCTGGGCACTTTTCCTCCTCTCCTCTGCTCTCCTTTTCCTCCTCTCATCTTTACGTATCATATCTGTCCCTGGGCCCAGCGAGGTGACAGGCGGTTTCACCGTTATAGACTGTAGTGCTGGCACTGACACCTGAAGGTGTAGATGACTAGGCTGATATCTCTATTGACCTTCTGATGACGTCCTCCCTACCGCTCGGGAGCCACCAGACTGAACTTAGGGATATCAAAGTAGAAGTTGTTTTTCATCCAAGCGCATTTCCATGGGTTTGTTCCAGGCGGCACACACATGCCCACGCACAAATGAATATGCACTAAACTACTAAATGAGCACATGCACACACACGCCACCACATTCATGCACACCCCACACACACTCTCTGAAGGAATTAGGAATCTTAATCATCCAGAAAAAATGAACTTAACATAGTAAAACTTCAAGTAAATCAATGAAATTGGGGATAAACGTATTAGATTAGCATGTGCCCTTTTTCCTGACATTGATTCAATATTCCATTCAATCAGATATCTCCACGTATTGCGGCAACTAAACGTGATTTATGTCGGAAATGTCCAAGCCTTTGTCATACACGTACCTAATACCATTATACCTTTGACCCTCTGACTCCTCCCTCTGCAGGAATTCTCTCTGCTGCGATTGGATGACGTGCCCAGTGAGCGGGTGAACATTCTGGGCTTTTCCGTTTTCAACCGAACACATCCATTTTTCCAGGATTTCCTCCTCAGCCTCAACCGTTCCTGGCAGGAAAACTGTGACCACGCCCCCTTCGCCGGCACACCGGTGAGACCAGGGTTCAGATTTATGTAGAACAGAGATGATTGTCTAGCAGCTAGATAATCATTTCTGATCTACAAAACATACTGAATTTCTATCTAAATCAAATCAAATCAAATCAAATGTTATTTGTCACATACACATGGTTAGCAGATGTTAATGCGAGTGTAGCGAAATGCTTGTGCTTCTAGTTCCGACAATGCAGTGATATCTGAAGGTTCTGTAGTGTTGCAGGTAGAAATGTAACAAATAGACTTGACGATTCCTAATCGTACTGTAGCATGTACAATTCTCAATTCAGTTCTATTAGTTGCATTTCAATCTGCAACTAAACAGAGGGTTCAGATATGTATGCAGAACAGATATTATTATTATTTAGTACAGTGTTTCTTAATCCTGGTCCTGGGAACACAAAAAGGTGCACATTTTTGTTTTTGCATTAAGCACTACAAACCTGATTCCACTAATCAGAATTTAACGATGAGTTGATTTGTGGAATCAGGTGTGTAGTGTCAGGACAAGGATTAAGAAACACTGACTTAGCGTTTAGATTTAGGGAAAGGTTCCTCTCCCTTTGTTATATATCTATCTGCAAACGTTTCTTCCTCCTGAATACACCCCAGCAGTATCCCTACACATGTGTCTGCTAATGTTAGAATGTTAAGGCTTGAAGTCTTTCTATGCCTTTAATACAGTTGTCTGTGTAGTCGTTAATTAGTAAAAGAAAATGTAATTGCCCCATGAACCCAATTCACCATACTTGTGTCAACGAGAAGTGTACAAGTTGTATTTGTTTAATTTGAAATCCAACAGACCGCAACGAGTAATTCATTAATTGGGTTTATTGAATTTTTGTTTCTTAATAATGGGCTGAGATCCCGCTAACGGGATCGATATGACAACAGCCAGTGAAAGTGCAGGGCGCCAAATTCAAACAACAGTTATCTCATAATTAAAATTCCTCAAACATAGTCAAAAAGTTCCTTTACAGTCCGTAGAAACATGTCAAACGAAGTATATAATCAATCTTTAGGATGTTTTTAACATACATCTTCAATAATGTTCCAACCGGAGAATTCCTTTGTCTGTAGAAATGCAATGGAACAGAGCTCGCTCTCACGTGAACTAGCGTCACGTGCTCATGGCAGAGCCCTGACTCATTCCCTTCTCCATCGCCCCCACTTCACAGTAGAAGCATCAAACAAGGTTCTAAAGACTGTTGACATTTAGTGGAAGCCTTAGGAAGTGCAACATGACCAATATCCCACTGTATCTTCAATAGGGAATGAGTTGAAAAACGACCAACCTCAGATTTCCCACTTCCTGGTTGGATTTTTTCTCAGGTTTTTGCCTGCCATATGAGTTCTGTTATACTCAAAGACATCATTCAAACAGTTTTAGAAACGTCAGAATGTTTTCTATCCAAATATACTAATAATATCTTAGCTTCTGGGACTGAGTAGTACTCTGGGCACCTTATTCATCCAAGCTACTCAATACTGCCCCCAGTCAAGAAAGATTTTGAAAAATCAATGGCTGCTGTTTTTAGAAACCAGTAGTTTTTCTGTAGTTGTTTTTTCCCCCTCTTAATTAGGAGTTATCTTTAATTGATCACAGGATGTTTTGTAGTCAATCAGATAGAGCAGTGGAGGGATAACAGCTCTGAGCCCCTAGAATAACGAGAGTGAGAGAGTGAGAGATCTATGCCTTCTCTCCCTGCTATTCATCTGTGGTGTCCCAGGGAGCTCTTTCATATCAGGTTTCATTTTTAAAGATCCCTCTCTCTTAGCTGTACAACGTCATGGAATGAGATAGGTGGAGGGGTGGAAGAGAGGGAGGTGAGGAAGAATGATAAACATTTTGAGATAGGTCCACACCCCAGGCCATTTGTTTTGTAGATACAGTTACATGCCTCAATCCACAATATGGATCTACACAACCGATGGCGTGAGATGTGGATTCATTTTGACATTAGACTACTTTTGAAATCTGAAAACATCTGACCTACTTTGATTTCAAAGTGACATCTCCCTTGAAGGTCACATGGTGCATAATCTTGATTTATGATCGGGAAGTTGCTGTCATCAACCTTCCCTCCAGTAATCAAATTGACACTGAACCACTGTACACACTCGATGCTGTGTACAGTATACCTTGTTGTCTATAGCGCAGTCCAATTCAACATTGGCTTATGCAAGGAGGATATGTATTATGGAAATTATAATTGCTATGGGCATTACTGTATATGGTCCTCATTGTTTACTATACAGCACAATCATCTATATAGTCCCATATCAATATGCACAACTGTTCAGGGCCTTAGTACTTTATTATACAGACATATAACGGTGAAATACTCCCTCTCTCCCGTGTATAATCTATGACATCATGCATGTTAATTGTCTTTACATACACAGATGGGGCCTGTATGTTTATTTATTTATTTCATTTAAGTAGGCAAGTCAGTTAAGAACAAATTATTATTTACAATGATAGCCTACGAACAGTGGGTTAACTGCCTTGTTCAGGGGCAGAACGACAGATTTTTATCTTGTCAGCTCGGGGATTCAATCTAGCAACCTTGCGTTTACTGGCCCAACGCTCTAACCACTAGGCTACCTGTATGTAAACAGTCTACAGAAGAAGAAAAAAATCCCCCTTCCTGCGCTTCCGCCTCCACTCCGACGAATGTGTGGTAATTGGAATGGCCAGGGCTTGCCAGCTCCATTAGGGGTGAAAGTGGAGGGGCTTTTTTCCCAGTTTGTCAGCACATCAGAGGATCCTAATGAGCTCATGTAATTTTTGACTGCTGAATGGCATGCTGGTGCTCGCTTGTTTTAACCCATCACTGACCAAGTAGAGCGGGCCCCAGGCGTCAGGGAGGATGGAAGAACGGTGTGTGTTTGTGACAGCATATCCCTCCTTTTCTTCCTTCGCTCGCTCCCTTTTTTTCTTCTCTCTCTCAATTCAATTCAATTCAAGGGGCTTTATTGGCATGGGAAACATGTGTGAACATTGCCAAAGCATTGCATTTGCATTTGCCAAAGCCAAAGCAATGTTTCTCTCTCCCCTCTCTTTCTCCCTCTCTCTCTCAGCTCTCGTCGGCGCTGCTGTTTGACGCAGTGCACGCGGTGGTTGCGGCGGTCCAGGAGCTCAACCGTAGCCAGAACGTGGGCGCCACGCAGCTCTCCTGCAAGTCCTCCAAGATCTGGGAGCATGGCACCAGCCTCATGAACTACCTGAGGATGGTAAGGGCGCCCCACTCTGGAAAGGAGAGGAATGGCATGCTGCTGTTTGTCTGTTTAAGATTAGGATTAGGTTAATCTTTTGTGGAGTTTAGTTAGACTGCAGTGCACACTGTGATATACAGTATGCTCCCAAGTCTGTTGGTTAACATTATACTGAAAGCCATTGGGTGTGCATTTTTGCAGTGAATATTCAGCCAGCAGAACCATATCCCCTAATCCTTACCTTACCAGCTGAATATATTTACATGTCTGTATTTATATTTAGATATAAATCCTCTAGCCCTTCTCTTACCACTGGTCATACAGTCAATCATATTGGCACATTAACTTGGGTCACTGCTAACCTGGTCCCAGAACTGTATGTGCTGTCATTGATACACCTAAGATCATAGGTTGATGGCAAGACTATACAAACAGCTCTGGGATCAGGCTAGGTTACTGCCCCTGTTCCTTCCTTAGTAGCCTACAGCAGGGGGGAGGGAGTTAGAGACTGGTTGACTGGCTGTCATACTGTAATGTCCATAGTCCCTCATTAGGAATACATGTCCTGTGAGTGAGCTATCAAGACACTAGAATGTGACATGTATTGAATTTCAGACAGTTTTTCTTCAGTAAAAGCAAATTAGTCATCTGTTGTCATTTAGATGTTATACCACCATAATTTTGTTTGATACTCCCTCGTATCGATCATACTGCTGGTTTCTCAGTATCGGATGATGGGGTGGCTTGAGGTTTTGTCACCGCATAATTGTCAGCCCGTTTCCCATTTGGATAATTGACTCGTAACTCCATCCATTGAATGATTTCAGTTAGTCAACAAGGAACTAATGCCCGACCCAACCCAGCCATGCGTGCAACATTACTGACAGACCTGGGTTCAAACAATATTTGAACCCTCCATTGGTTCTCCATTGGTTCTCTCATTGGTTCTCTCACGCAAGGCATGCTCAATCCAGAGCAACTGAAGGATTTCAAAGCAAATTAATGCAAACTAATACTATTTGAACCCAGGTTTCTGACACCAAAAGTGAAACAGACCAATTGAAATGCCTTAATAACATGGGACTTTTCTCTCTTGTTCTCCCTCTCTCTCTCGGGATAGGTAGAATTGGAAGGACTAACGGGCCACATTGAATTCAACAGCAAAGGCCAGCGGTCCAACTACGCCCTACGGATCATGCAGAACAGTAGAGACGGCCTAAGGCAGGTAAAGTAACTCTCCCGTTCATACAGTGTTACAGTACAAGGTTTCACCCGGGCGCAGGCCTACCACTACCCCAGCACTGCAATGGATGGGACTTCTGTGTGAAGCACTCCCTTACGTAATAGAGCTCTACAGTGCAGCGGGGAGCCATGATAGCGTATTCAATTGTTGTTTGGTCGTAGAAATATCCCCTTGACCCGCATGATTTGAAGTGCTGAGGTGTCCAAAACCGCACCGAGTGCACTATTAAATATTTAGAATGCAATTTGGACGGGAGCAGGAGATGCGGCTGAATTTGATGTAAAGAAAAATAAAAAAAGGTTTTAATCTTGTTTTTCATTGACTGTTTTTGGTCTCCATTTCTGAGTGTCTTACTCTAAATGAGTATAGAGTTTTCAACAGTGGTCCTGAGTTTGGAAGAGTTAGTAGGGAAAGTGTGATATTATAATGTATTTTTGCCTTCCCGGACTTCACCTCAATTCACAAACCTGCGTAAATAAATGTTGCAGTAGGACTTTGATGTTGATTCCATGTTGAGACTTACATTGCGTGGCTTCAGTATGCATTTGACGAGCCATCTGAAATGACTGATTCTGGCCTGGCACTGTGCATGATCAAAGTCAAACATCTTTTGGCCTTGCCACATCTCTTGAATCTGTAAATCTCACAATCGTTCCAGTGCACTAAACATGCTGCGCTCTTGCTACTTAAAGAAAAAATTAGTGTTAAGTAACACTAATATGTGAGAGCAATATTTTTTGTGAACTAATGTTGCATTTTGGCATTATAATAAGGTTTGTAGGTTCATGGAAAATTGCAATTGGTCGACAGTCTGCAGGGTGGGGCATTATTCGTTCCTTCATTCATTGGATTCCTATCAACTTTCTCAAATATATCTGTCAATGGCACAATGCAATGCACCCTGGACTAAAGAGGCAGATAGAAATGTGCTAGACCCTCTGTTAAATTACACATTTCTCCAGGTAGGAATATCGCAAAAATATGATTAACTCCTCCCGAGTTATGACATTCCCCAGTATTGAAATATGACATGTATCTAAAAATCGCGATCTAAAAGTCGTATTCCTAATAACTACCAGTGTATTGAGAGCAACTTTATCACAGTGCTACGTCATACCGGCTGGATATCTGCCCGCTTGAAAACCAATAACTCAGATACACATGAAAACATGAAATGACCCAGGGAATCAATAGAAAATAACTCAGAGATGCAACAATATAACATTCAAAATGGGTGAACCGTTCCTTTAATGCTTCTACTTTTGGCCCCGGATTCTGTTGGCTGCACATGAAGAGTTATTTTATCCCTGAGACAGCTGTCTTTGAGATAAACGCTGGCATTGATATTGTATCTTTGTGTTCTGTGTTGTCCGGCCTTGCGGTGGAGGGAGAAGTGGGCTGAGACACAGCTCTCGTATAGCAGGTAGTACTTTAGTCTCTACAAGTTCGCAGCATGTCCCGGAGCACCTGTCCTTGTATGACCTTTCCCCCCACTCCCGTAGCAGTTATTATCAATTCTCCATTGAATGCACCTATGGCACCTTTACTCCACATAAATGAATAAAGCACTAGTACTAGCCTGATCCCAGGTCTGTTAGTGCTGTATAGCCAACTCCTAAGGTTAGTGTTATGCCAGTTGAAAATGGCTATATGTTTTGCAATAGGAGTTGGCTATACAACATAAACAGATCTGGGACCAGGCTATACTGTAGCAGCACCACCTCTCTCGCTCTATTCCTGTCTATTCACCACTGGCTGTGGCACCGAAGGGACTTTACTCCACAGAATGTCCTAAAGCACTTACTCACCCTCCTACTCCCTTTGCTTCACACGTAACAGTGTTTGTGGGTTACTGGTTGTCTCGGGAGTCGAGAGGGTGAACTTCTCTGAATGTTAGACATGAATGCTAGATGGTAGCTGACAAGGTGTAGACTTTATTAAATGTTGACTTCAACCTCTGTCTTACTGTATCTCTTCAAGGTCACGTATCTCGATACATCTCATGTCTCAACTTCTCTATCCAATAATAGTTATCCTCAGAACTTTGAAAATTCCCATCACCTGTCACTCAGAAATGTTCATGCGAATCAGAAAATTATGACTATATACAGTATATACTGGTAATATGCATTATTAACCCAAAGGTTGCTGGAGCGAATCCCCGAGCTGACAATGTACAAATCTGTCGTTCTGCCACCGAGCGAGGTAGTTAACCCACTGTACCCCGGGCGCCGATTACGTAGTTGTCGATTAAGGCAGCCCCCCGCACCTCTCGGATTCAGAGGCGTTGGGTTAAATGCGGAAGACTCATTTCAGTTGAATGCATTCAGTTGTACAACTGACTAGGTATCCCCCCCTTTTTCATTATTGAATATATTTTTATTTGACAGGTCTTATTTGTACCTCGCAGGCAAATGGAGCTTTATCCGCCCATAATAACTGTCTATATGCAAGGTGCTGGATTCCAAACTGTCTGGAATATAATATACATTCTTTATATGCCTTTTAGCAGGCACATTTATCCAATGGAACTTACTGTAGTGCAAACATACATTTTCCTATGTGGCCCCAGAAGGAATCGAACCCACAACCCTGGCGTTGCAAGCGCCATACTCTACCGACTGATCCACAAAGTAATCCACCTCCCACCAGTCATTCAGACAGATCACGATATCTAGTCTAATGTGATGATTTCAATCAGAGGTACACCACGTGATATGTGGACGCCTGCTCGTCGAAAATCTCATTCCAAAATCATGGCATCAATATGGAGTTGGTCCCCCCTTTGGTGCTATAACAGCCTCCACTCTTCTGGGAAGGCTTTCAACTGTGGGCCAAGGATGTTAGTGAGGTCGGTCACTGATGTTGGGTGAGTAGGCCTGGCTCGCAGTCTGCAGTCTGCGTTCCAATTCATCCTAAAGGTGTTCGATGGGGTTGAGGTCAGGGCTCTGTGCAGGCCAGTTAAGTCCTTCCACACCGATCTTTACAAACCATTTCTGTATGGACCTTGGTGCACAGGGGCATTGTCATGCTGAAACTGGAAAGGGCCTTCCCCAAACTCTTGCCACAAAGTTCGAAGCACAGATTCGGCTAGAATGTCATTGTATGCTTTAGAGTTAAGATTTCCCTTCACTGGAACTAAGGGCCTAGCCCGAACCATGAAAAACAGCCCCAGACAATTATTCCTCATCCACCAAACTTTACAGATGGCACTATGCATTGGGGGCAGGTAGCATTCTCCTGGCATCCGCCAAACCAAGATTTGTCCGTCAGACTGCCAGATGGTGAAGCATGATTCATCACTCAAGAGAATGCATTTCCACTGCTCCAGAGTCCAATGGCAGCGAGCTTTACACCACTCCAGCCGCCCCTTGGCTTTGTGCATGGTGATCTTAGGCTTGTGTGCAGCTGCTCGGCTATGGAGACCCATTTCATGAAGCTCCCGACGAACGGTGAGTGTTGCAACTGAGGACAAGTGATTTTTATGTGCTACGCGTTCTGTGAGCTTGTGTAGCCTACCATGTTTTTCAGCAGCAGGGACTGGGAGACTAGTCATGTTTGAGGGAAATATGAACGGAGCAAAGGACAGAGAGTTGCTTGATGAAAACCAGCTCCAGAGCGCCCAGGACCTCAGAATGGGGCTATGGTTCACCATACAACAGGACAACGACCCTAAGCACACAGTCAAGTCGACGCAGTAGTGACTTCGGGACAAGTTTCTGAATGTCCAGAGCCCGGACTTGAACCCGATCAAACATCACTGGAGAAACCTGACAGACCTTGAGAGGATCTGCAGAGAAGAATGGGAGAAACTCCCCAAATACAGGTGTGCCAAGCCTGTAGCGTCATACCCAAAAAGAATCGAGGCTGTAATCGCTGCCAAAGGTGCTTCAACAAAGTACTGAGTAAAGGGTCTGAATAGTTATGTAAATGTGATATTTTATTTTTGTATGATTTTTTATTATAAGTTGCAAACATTTCTAGAAATCTGTTTTTGCTTTTTTTCATTATGGGTGTGTGTACATCGGTGAAGGGGTAAGAACTATTGAATCAATTTTAGAATAAAGCTGTAACATAACAAAAAGTGGAAAAAGTCAAGGGGTCTGAATACTTTCCGAATGCACTGTTTAATCGCTCCCTGCCAGTAATGGTCATTGGATGAGACAAGGCGTTAGATGCTGGTTAGAGGCCTGGGGAGCGGGGTTGTTTGTTTAGTTCTCAAACACCTCCCACATGCTGATGTGATAGGTCTGTTTTAGCCTGGCACCAGTCAGAGTTGTGAATGTCTTGGCAGGGACTGGGAAGGTGATGCCAGAGCTAGCTGGCTGCCTGGCCCACACACTTATACACACGCATGTACACATACACATCCATTCCTTGTGTTATTTTTCTATTTACTCCTAGTGTTGTAAAAAAAAAAAATATTCTACTATTTATTTTTCTTTTCTCTCTGCATTGTTGGGAAGGGCCCTTAAGTCAGCATTTCACTGTTAGTCTACACCTGTTGATTACAAAGCATATGAAAAATAAAATGTGATTTGATTTGATACACACACACACACGCAAAGACAGAAAGACTTGCATGCACATTGAACACACACACACATCCAGCTCTTTACTTGTGTACTGTATCCACATCATACTTTGACACACATGCTGCAGACTGTTCAGTTTTGGAAATATACAGTAGCTCCACCCACGCTGTCTCTGCAGACCATGATATGAGCTGAGAGGGAGAGGTCTTTAAAAATGGAAGCTGATATGAAAGAGCTCCTTGGAACACTGCAGATGAAGAGCAGGGAATGAATGTGTTGTGAACACTGCCCCTCTCTCTTTTTCTCCCTTTCTCTCTCGCGCTCTCTCTCTCGCTCTCACTCTATTTCTCTCTCTCTCTTCCTCTCTTTCTCTGTGTAACTGGCAGAATTCCCCAGACCCCCACAGCTATTGGCATCCGTATTCCATTCAGTCCTGTGGCTGCTCTGATTTGGGGGCCCGGGGGACAACGTGAGAGGTACGGCTCCAGAGTCCAATCATTCCCCAAAGTGAATTTCTCTGGCAGGCATTTCACATATCTGAACTGTGCACTTCGTGGAAAAACACATCAGTTACTGCTCTGTCAGAAACTGTTTATCATGGGAAGCTGTGGCGGCTTGACAAGCATCTTCAGTTAAGATGTCATTTGCCTTTACCCCAACTTAGAGCCATTATGGCTGATGAAGAGTGATAGCGATGGTAGTTTTTGAGGTAGGCCCTTGCTAAGACATACAATTTCAAAGCAATTTTGCGAAATATTGTGTTAGTTTGTCTCGCTTTATTATGACAGCAGATATATGGCTCGGGATATTGTTCATAGTTCTGCGTATATAAAGCGTCTATAAGAATAATGTTCATTCATAATAGATATTTGTTTCACAGAATATTACAGTAATACACTGACGGTCAAATAAAATCTTTGCATTCTTCAAAAAATAAAGAAAATTAAGCATCCTGCATGGTTTAGACACAGTGACTGTCCGCCCCTCAACTAGTGGGTGAATTTCCCACAATCCCTTGTGCTCCCACTCACAGAGAGTGATGCCAGTGATCAATCATCATCTCAGTTTATAGTATGGCATACCCTAGCCCCCATCACACATACAGTTGGAATGGTTCATATTTTGGGGTAAAATGTGTGTGTGTGTGTGTGTGTGTGTGTGTGTGTGTGTGTGTGTGTGTGTGTGTGTGTGTGTGTGTGTGTGTGTGTGTGTGTGTGTGTGTGTGTGTGTGTGTGTGTGTGTGTGTGTGTGTGTGTGTGTGTGTGTGTGTAATGAGCTGTACAGTATAAAGAAAACGTAGCTCTGTGGGGTCCTACACAGGTCTTCAGTAGGATTAAGCTGTAAACAGTTTTTTGAGATCTATATAAATGGGCAATATAATTCAACCTGCTCTGTTAATGCAGACATAACTCAGCCCTTGTTTCTTACAAGTTACAACGTAGTGTAGTTTGGGAGGTAGAAATATGAGAACAATAACATCACTTTTATGGGGTGCTTTGTTCGGCTGGCGGCTAAGGGCCTGTTGAATGATCTCTTTGACATTGGTCCACAGAGGAGCCCTGTGTGCGTATGTGCATGTGTGTGCGAGCTATGGGCCTTGCTTGTTAGGGCCTAATGCCAGCCTCTACTCTCTGCCAGGCTGGCGTGTGTCTGACAGCCGTCTGGGCAGTGGGCACACATCTGGGCCAAAGAACAGACCTGCCTGCCAGGCTTCACCACCACTGTCGACCCAGTCCAGCCGCTCCCTCACCCCCACGCTTCCATGCCTCCATGTCGGCTCTCCACGGATGGATCTCCATTGTTTTTATTGTGCTCATCGACAGACAGCAGCGAGCCAGCTATTAATTAGAGTGAGAGTGGATGCTGGACTAATTGCAGGCAGCGACAGGCTGTTAGTGTAGCTCTCTGGTTTATTTGTTATTGTGTCTCTGTCTTCTGCAGGGGGTTTGGTTGGTTGGTTGGATGAGAGAGAGAGAGAGAGGATAAGAGAAGTGTGAGGCCTCTTCCTGGCGAGGGCCGATTTGCTAATTAAGTTTGGTAATGGAGGCTGTTCATCAAGGCCTTGGAATGAAGCACCTGAGCAAAGGGGAAGAGACACCATGATAGGGCTGCAGAGTGGGGAGGTGTTTTTACAGTCTTTAATGGTTTACATTTACATTTCTTGGGGGACCAAGTAAAAGCACCCGCGGACCAAATTCGGCCCTCGGACCGTTGTTGATGTTAAGCAGAGTGGGGAGGCTATAGAGCAGGGTTGCCCAACTGGCGGCCCACCAGCCCGCGGGTGATTTTATTTGCCCCCCCCCCCCCAAGTTTTCTGAGCAAAATAAAAAATTATAATTTTTTACACTCTTTTCTATTGTTAGTTATATAAGCATAAAAACACCAGCGAAACAGCTCCAAGCTATTTTAATTTTGGAGATTTGTTCCAAAGTATTCCCACGCATTTAAATGTAAGCCATTTTCAAAATTATTATGTTTTAGTTCATTATTAAATCTGTTTGGGTTTCTTGCGGTTTATTTCCAATCTACAAATGAATTGTAATTATGTTCCGCCCCCTCACCATCCGCACAAGAAAAAATGGCTGAATCTAGTTCATGATCCCTGCTATAGAGTATGTTAGGGCAGAGTGGCAAGGCTAGACTGTGTTAGGGCAGAGTGACGAGGCTAGACTGTGTTAGGGCAGAGTGACGAGGCTAGACTGTGTTAGGGCAGAGTGGAGAGGCTGTAGAGCGTGTTGGGGAGTGGGATTGCTAGACTGTGTTAGGATAGAGTGGGGACGTTAGTGTGGTAGGCCAGAGTGGGTTGGCTATTAGTGTTAGGGCAGAGTGGGAAGGCTATTAGTGTTAGGGCAGAGTGGGAAGGCTATTAGTGTTAAGGCTGAGTGTTAAGGCTATTAGTGTTAGGGCTGAGTGGGAAGGCTATTAGTGTTAAGGCAGAGTGGGAAGGCTATTAGTGTTAGGGCTGAGTGTTAAGGCTATTAGTGTTAGGGCTGAGTGGGAAGGCTATTAGTGTTAGGGCAGAGTAGGAAGGCTATTAGTGTTAAGGCAGAGTGGGAAGGCTATAAGTGTTAGGGCTGAGTGTTAAGGCTATTAGTGTTAGGGCTGAGTGGGAAGGCTATTAGTGTTAAGGCAGAGTGGGAAGGCTATTAGTGTTAGGGCTGAGTGTTAAGGCTATTAGTGTTAGGGCTGAGTGGGAAGGCTATTAGTGTTAGGGCTGAGTGGGAAGGCTATTAGTGTTAAGGCAGAGTGGGAAGGCTATAAGTGTTAGGGCTGAGTGTTAAGGCTATTAGTGTTAGGGCTGAGTGGGAAGGCTATTAGTGTTAAGGCAGAGTGGGAAGGCTATTAGTGTTAGGGCTGAGTGTTAAGGCTATTAGTGTTAGGGCTGAGTGGGAAGGCTATTAGTGTTAGGGCTGAGTGGGAAGGCTATTAGTGTTAAGGCAGAGTGGGAAGGCTATAAGTGTTAGGGGGCTGAGTGTTAAGGCTATTAGTGTTAGGGCTGAGTGGGGCAAGGGGAAGGCTATTAGTGTTAAGTGCTATTAGAGGGCAGAGTGGGAAGGCTATTAGTGTTAGGGCTGAGTGGGAAGTTAAGGGCAGAGTGGGAAGGCTATTAGTGTTAGGGCTGAGTGGGAAGGCTATTAGTGTTAGGGCTGAGTGGGAAGGCTATTAGTGTTAGGGCTGAGTGTTAAGGCTATTAGTGTTAAGGCAGAGTGGGAAGGCTATTAGTGTTAGGGCTGAGTGTTAAGGCTATTAGTGTTAAGGCAGAGTGGGAAGGCTATTAGTGTTAGGGCTGAGTGGGAAGGCTATTAGTGTTAGGGCTGAGTGGGAAGGCTATTAGTGTTAGGGCTGAGTGTTAAGGCTATTAGTGTTAAGGCAGAGTGGGAAGGCTATTAGTGTTAGGGCTGAGTGTTAAGGCTATTAGTGTTAGGGCAGAGTGGAAAGGCTATTAGTGTTAGGGCAGAGTGGGAAGGCTATTAGTGTTAAGGCAGAGTAGGAAGGCTATTAGTGTTAGGGCTGAGTGGGAAGGCTATTAGTGTTAGGGCAGAGTGGGAAGGCTATTAGTGTTAAGGCAGAGTGGGAAGGCTATTAGTGTTAGGGCAGAGTGGGAAGGCTATTAGTGTTAGGGCTGAGTGGGTTGGCTCTTAGTGTTAGGGCTGAGTGGGAATGCTATTAGTGTTAGGGCTGAGTGTTAAGGCTATTAGTGTTAGGGCAGAGTGGGAAGGCTATTAGTGTTAAGGCAGAGTGGGAAGGCTATTAGTGTTAAGGCAGAGTGGGAAGGCTATTAGTGTCAAGGCAGAGTGGGTTGGCTATTAGTGTTAGGGCAGAGTGGGTTGGCTATTAGTGTTAAGGCAGAGTGGGAAGGCTATTAGTGTTAGGGCAGAGTGGGAAGGCTATTAGTGTTAGGGCAGAGTGGGAAGGCTATTAGTGTTAAGGCAGAGTGGGAAGGCTATTAGTGTTAAGGCAGAGTGGGAAGGCTATTAGTGTCAAGGCAGAGTGGGTTGGCTATTAGTGTTAGGGCAGAGTGGGAAGGCTATTAGTGTTAAGGCAGAGTGGGTTGGCTATTAGTGTTAAGGCCGAGTGGGTTGGCTATTAGTGTTAGGGCAGAGTGGGAAGGCTTTTATGTGTCAAACACATTCCACAGAGGGCAGAGTGTCTGCAGGTTTTCGCTCCTCCCTTGTACTTGATTGATGAATTAAGGTCACTAATTAGTAAAGATCTCCCGCACCTGGTTGTCTAGGTCTTTGTTGAAAGGAAACAACTAAAACCCGCAGACACTAGGCCCTTCATGGAAAGAGTTTGACACACCTGCTTCAGTGTGATGGGACTAGAATGGGCTTTTAGATCTGTGTGTGTGGAAGGCCACTGCAACTGTGATTTGACCCACAACCTCTAACACCCACTACAAACACTCTTCCCTACTAAGAACTAGTGATTCAGTTAAGTGAGTACAGGAATTTTTTGACCACTGTGGTACAATGATATAACTTTATTGGTTCTAGCGTCATATGTTCCAGCTATACTGAACATTTAGATGCAGTATGGTGAAGGCCAACTGCTGAATGATGACCTCTAGTCTAAGGTATGACCATAGAGTTAGGAATTTGAATACTAGAAAGGACATTAATATTCTTATGATGGGATTATATTATAAAAGTCAGCCATTTTGGCCAGGGAGTTGGTCAAGCATAGTTTACCAGTTCTGTGATATTGTGTGTAATCATTTATCTGCATTGTTTCTCTGCACTGTTTATCAGCCAGAGTGAATTTATGAACGCACCCTCTATCTAATACCGACTGGGAATATTGGTCCGGGAGAAATCGAAACCTGTAATGGAGACACTCTGTGTTAGCTATCTAACCAGACAGTTAGAGGAGTGATTCCAATACATTTTTCAAAAATAATTGCAAATATGCCAAAATTTCATTCAAACAATGCAGTCAATCCACAGCCATATACTGGCTGAAATCAGTCGATGATAGGACTTAGACAAGTTGTCAATGCAACTAGTATTGATATTGTATTGTACAGCTTTCCAAGAAAACAAAAATGTTGATCTATTACACAATTTCTAATATCATATATCACTTTTCTTGCATGAGTAAAATCTGGATTATGCCTCCACTGCTATTCATTCCAATTAGACTGGTTTTGTCACGTCTACACCCACGCTCCCTCTCCGGCACTCGATGTCGCCTGTCTACTAACCACCGGTCCTGGCAACCCATCACTACACACACCTGCCACCTGGCACCTCATTACGCCCACCTGCACCTCATCATTAGGCACACCTGGACCTTATCACTTCCCTGATTACTCCCCCTATATATAGCACTCTGTTGTCATTTCACATCAGGTGTTATTTCCTCAGTTTATGTTCTCATGTCCAGACGTTGCTCTTGTTTTTGTATCATTACATGTTAATTTATATTAAACTCTGCACCTGCTTTCCTGACAACCTGCGTCTCCATTACAGGTTTGGATTTCTCCCGGACCAATATTCCCAGTCGGTATTAGATAAATTCAACTCTGACTTCAGAGCACTCTCGTTTGAGTATGCCAGAGCATAGAAAAACGGAGGAATTTACGAACACGCAATACCTGTTGAATATGACCGGTGTCAGTAAACATCGGCAAAATAACATAATTCAGTTGTTGCCAGCAGCACAGTTACAGTCACCAACGCTGTAGATAACATGAAAACAGCCTAACCATGGCAAATAAAATTGCCAGATTGAGGTGTTCTCTCATTTGAGTCTGGAGGTAGCTTGCAAGCTAGCCAACATTAGTCAGTTAGCTTCGGTGCTTGACTGCCGTTGTGAGATCAGAACGCTCGGGTCAACCCTACTCCTCGGGCCAAAGCGTCCAGTGTGTGCACTGAACACTCCGAGAGCGAAATGCTCTGAATTTACGAATGGACAATCTGACAACGTTCTGAATTTACACTCAATTACGAACGCACCCAGAATGTTGTGGCCACACCTACCTGTGGGGAAAACTACCTAGGTTACCCCACTGGCTCACAACAAAATCTTCACCCTCTTCGAATGCAATTTTCTTGTTGTGTGCTTGTTTTTGTCAATTACAAAACTACATTTAAGAAAAGTACATGTCCAAAGATAACTTTTAAACATTTTCTGCTCCCAAGCGTTCTCACTACTTTGTAGGGCTTCCCTCATGACTGTGCTAACAGCCACATGAGTGAGTGCTTGCTAGCTAGCTTCTGGTTCTGTGGAGACCAGTCAGGTTCTGTGGAGACCAGTCAGGTTCTGTGGAGACCAGTCAGGTTCTGTGGAGACCAGTCAAGTCCTTCCACACCGATCTCGACAAACCATTTCTGTATATGGATCTCGCTTTGTGCACAGGGGCATTGTCATGCTGAAACAAGAAAGGGTCTTCCACAAACTGTCATTGTATGCTGTAGTACTAAGATTTCCCTTCACTGGAACTAAGGGGCCTAGCCCGAACCATGAAAAACAGCCCCAGACCATTATTCCTTGTATACCAAACATTACAGTTGGCACTATGCATTGGGGTAGGTAGCGTTCTCCTGGCATCCACTAAACCCATATTCGTCCGTCGGACTGCCAGATGGTGAAGAGTAATTCATCACTCCAGAGAACATGTTTCCACTCCAGAGTCCAATGGCGGTGAGCTTTACACTTCTCCAGTCAAAGCTTGGCATTGTGCTAGGTGATCTTATGCTTGTGTGTGGCTGCTCAGCTATGGAAACCCATTCCGTGAAGCTCCCAACAAACAGTTATTGTGCTGATGTTGCTTCCAGAGTCAGTTTGGAACTC
Source organism: Oncorhynchus keta (assembly GCF_023373465.1). NCBI lineage: Eukaryota > Metazoa > Chordata > Actinopteri > Salmoniformes > Salmonidae > Oncorhynchus > Oncorhynchus keta. Next base: position 45,370,224 of record NC_068421.1, on the reverse strand, counting down.
GGTGTGTGGGTGTTGCGACTGAGGTCAGACGATTTTTATGCGCTACGTGCATCAGCACTCTGCAGACCTGTTTTGTGAACTTGTGTGTCCTACCACTTCACGGCTGAGCCGTTGTTGCTCCTAGACATTTCCACTTCACAGGAACAGCACTTACAGTTGACCGGGGCAGCTCTAGCAAGGCAGAAATTTGACAAACTTACTTGTTGGAAAAGGGGCATCCTATGACAATGCCACGTTGAAAGTCACATCTCATCAGTAAGGCCATTCTACTGCCAATGTTTCTCTAGAGAGATTGCATGGCTGTGTGCTTGATTTTATACACCTGTCAGCAACAGGTGTGGCGGAAATAGCCGAATCAACTAATTTTAAGGAGTGTCCACATACTTTTGTATGTATAGTGTAACCACTAGCTACGTGTAGCCTACTTGGACACAGGGTCCCCACATTTCCCACTCTCCCCACGCCGAATAGCCTGAAGCTAAAGGGCTCTTCTCGCAGGCTTTATTTCCCTATGTGGGAACATTGCAACATGTAGATTTTTGATCTGGTTACTACATTGAACAACACAGCAGCTTTTCAGCATGTTTTGTTATTTCTGAATAACTAAAAATCTATGACAAAATTTGCTCTTTTACAATGGGGGTCAATGGGAAAGAATGTTTTTTTTTTTTAAATCGACTCTGAGTATATGGCTGCCATTTTCACCCCATCCTGGAACTTTGAGTGTTTATGAAATAGCCACTCTAGTAATTTAGTAGGATCTCCATGGGTATGACTTACTTGACAAACTGTATGTTAAAGGGTAACAGTACCAGTAGGCTTAGTAGAATGGTTGAAGGGGAACAACTCTAGCTAGCTGCTATATAGTTAGTTGACTGCATGTATCTCAAGGCACAGCTTGCCCTTGTAATCCACACAAGCAAGGTTATTCACAAGTAAACCCAACAGAGGAGAAGATTGAAAAAAAGAGGAAGGCCTTTATCTCTCTTCCTCTCTGAGAACACCGGAAAGAGGAACTTTGCACACGTGGGCCACTTTAATCTACATCAATTGATTTGAGTTCTGTTATTTACAGAGCTTCTGCACTTCTAGAGTAAACATCCCCATTTTGCATTCCACTTTTTTTATATTTGGATTTATTTACTTTTTCCTGTCGACGGCGTTCCCCGTTTATTACGCCAATCTGCCTTTCTTCTCCGCTCTCCTTTATCACCGGGGAGTCTGAGAACTATCTCTGACTGCTGCTGCTGCACAGGGAGGAGGGGAGCTTGACATTCCGCACAGGCAGACAGTACAGGCAGACAGTACAGGAGCAGGCCACTTTGACACTGTGAAAAGATCAGACCTTCATGATGGTTCCATGTGGCGTAGTCGCCCACGACTAATCCGGAAAATGAGCGTCTCTTTGAGCAGGACTGACAGATGTGGCTTGGGCTAATGCGCCGGTGTGGTGGCTGCTGTTCGGGCTGACACCTTCACAAAGTGTCAGGGACCAGAAGCTTAACTCGACACTATAGTGCTCTGAGGGCTAAGCCGCTCCCATTCAAGTTCCCCAATTAGGTACTCTCTGGGTGACATCTTCGTGTGAAAGGACATGTCTTTTTTAGTGTGCTGCTGCTATCCCCAGTCACTATCTGCACACCTGCACAACGCTCTGAGGTGAATGAGGCACAGATAGAGCCTGATTATGTAACAAATACTTTTTTAGAGCTTGAGAAGAGGTGGCGATGAATTACATGAAGGTTTCACAGTTGCTATGTATTCGGTTTCATTCATTGTTACTGGCACAGCAGCCATGGACAGTCATTTTATACAGGAAAATAATGGGTTTTTGGATATGTACTATGCCCTTGAGAATTGTCTTGGTATGAGACCCAAGTACAGTAGTCAACAGTATTGAACAAGTAGCACTAGCCTCCTGTACAGTATTGAGAATGGAAATAGCCTCCCGTACAGTATCGGGAGTGGAACAAGTAGCATTAAGATCACTTGTCAATTGCACACAAGGTCCAACCGAAATTTGACTTCTGCTTTTAACCCAACCCCTCCGAAAGACACACATATACAGGCTTTTGGAGAGGTGCGGGGCTGCCGCACTGGGTGCCCGGGAAGCTGCTGTTGTGGGGGCTTAAGTGCCTTGCTCAAGGACACAATGGAAGACAATGGCATCTAGGATTTGATACCAGCAACCCTCCGGTTGCCAGCTCATTTCCCACCAGATTTTTCCCATCAGACACGGGATTTGAACTGGCAACCCTCCGGTCGCTGGCTCGCCTCTCAAACCAGTAGGTTACCTGCCGCCCCGAGTCTGCAGTAGAGGTGGACTTGGGAGAGAAAATTAATTCCTGGCCTGTCGTCTTATCCTGTCAATTTATTTGCCTGTACTGTCCTGATCCCACAACAATTCTATAACCCGGAACTTTCCTGTCCTGTCTCGATAAAAATCACTCCCATCCCATGCTCACTTTTTACTTACAGAAATAGGAAATAACTTCCTCCGTTAGCTGCTTGTCTGTCTGTCCACTGCTCTGCGTGGGAGTAGCCATAGCAACTGGTCCATTTGCCTGCTTCTCAGTACTCACGAGATAGTTGCCTGCACACACAGCTAATAATAAGCACATTTTGTGATTTTGGTAATGAAGGCAGCCCTTCTACTTACCCAGAATTGGATGAACTCATAGATATGTATGTCTCCGCATGCATTTAATTTTGAAGTTATAATTGGGCTTGACCGGTAGCGTTGTTGGTAGTAGAGCAGCTATGCCACTTCAGGCCTCTTGTATCACTCTCTGGTTGGTATGTGATTAAGCCACAACATTTTTTACAAGCAGTGTACTCGGTTCTGTTGTTGTCAAAGACATCTTTATCAAATTTAGCTAAAACATTGCTCTTTCCTTTGAACTAATTTGTTAGTCATGGGTTGACTTGTGGTTACAACTGGAGGGAGGCGCGAGAGTGAGCGACAGTGAGCCGACTAGTCCTGTACTTCCCGTTCGATCCTATCTCATGACTTTCCCTCCTGGGTGAGGATCAAAGCGAGCCCCCCTTCTCTCCCACCAGAGAGGAAGTGTGCCGGTTTGATGACTTTAATGATCGGTCATAAACTTTCTCTTTCTAGCCCGGCAGTATGGAGAATGGAATGTCTGAGTATTACAACAGAGAGAGACTTTGCAGTACTTCACCATGAAAAGATTGGACATTGAAACAATATTTATTAACATAAAAATGTGGGAAATTGTTGGTGGGGCTCCAAACAATAATCATGTCAAATCAGTTGTTGTTTTGTGATATCATTAAGGACGGTATAACTAAATAACTGTAACTCTACAAATGTATACGTCCCTGTTATCAAATTTTCATATAAATGTTGTGGAACTTATATGATTAAATATGAAACTATTTGTGAGAAGATGAAATGTGATTTTAGCATTCTACATGAGATAATTGTTTTTCATATAGACTTTCGAAATGTACATTAGACCAGAAAATGTGGACGGAGGCTACACATTGAAATGGTTGCAATTTAGATACAGACCAAAACATGCCGAGTTGCTGCTGGTGTGTAAAGTGATCCTAGCCGTTCCCTGAATAATCAACCATTGAGACCAAGCAGGCGGACAGTGTTGAGCCGGACGTCATGAATGGTTAGACTCTACCAGACCGGAAAGCATGGAGCAGGGGCTACACATTGAAATGGTTGCAATTTAAATACAGACCAGTGTGACCGTCAGCGTGAGCTGAATGTTAAGGAAATGGTAAGACCCTCTGAAAAGAAGGCGAAGACTATACCAAACATTCTCAGTCTCCAGCTAGGTAATGTAAAGTAGTCTAGAACTTTGACCAAAGACAAAAGGAAGATCTTAGCGAACAACCATTGGTACATTTCTGAAGGATCCAGTCTAATGAACTACGAAAGCCTACTACTACAACTACAAAGGACATTGTGAGACTGGTGGACAACCAGAGACTTACACAACCAAAGACTTTCTCTCGAACGACTCCTCATAGATGGACCGGACGATTTCAACACAGAAAGACGACAAAGACATACAAGCATAAATATATACATTGCAATTATTTTCAAATGAGCGGTTGTTCATGTGCAAAGTATTCACATTCCCATGAGCATAGTTTTCCAACTGTATGTACGAAGGGTCTTTCTTTCCCCACCCCTTTCATTGTGTAACAAGCCATCATATCGGGTTAGTCCACTACGTTTCATTGCATTATATTAGTAATCAATTCAACCTATATTGTGTGTGTTTTATGTATTTCTGTGTGATTTAGTTAGTTAGTAAATAAATAATTAAGCCAATTTGTGTATCGCTGAATCATCATTTAGACTAGGCTTCGTGCAGATTTGAAGTCAACGACGTTCAGAATGAGGCTGATATGAGGTTAAAAAAAGAAGAATAATGAATGACTGGTATAAAAACAATATATTCTAGAGTTAATTTGGGAAATGGTAACTCACTAAACAAACTTTTTCCGTGGTGCCCCAAGATTGCTAATGAGTTAATTGTTACATGATTCATTTAATCATATAATAATTAAACATAGTTAATTGATTTGATAAAATAACTGTCATCACATTAATGATAGTCACGACACCGTCCTGTCCCAAACGTGACTCTAGAACTTGACTCCCATTCCTGCCAGAATCCCGCGGGACCCACAAGACTCGTGGGAGTCCTTTTCCCATGTCAACCTCTAGTCTGCAGGACAGTTCTAAGAATAGAACAAGACGCACTAGCCTCCAGACAATATTAGCCAAATACCTTTTTCCTCAGAGTGAACCTAAACATATACTGTACTTTAAGTCCTAGCAGGAGACAGAGAGCATGTGTACGCAGGCACAGCCACTCATTGGCCCTTGAGGAGTCCATCTCTACACCCAGTTTGACCACATACCACACAAAGTAATCCTTTATCCACTCACATTCACTAGTTTCCAGCTCAAAGAAAGAGAAGGCACTTTCCTCCAGCTGAATGTCATCATCTGGCAAGGTCTTTACCCAACTAATGAGATCGCTCCTGCTCCTCGCGCTCCTCTTTCTTTCTTCCCCTCTGATGTGAGGGCAGTGTTCTCGCTCTTTCCCTCTCTCTATCCCTACTTGCTCTGTCTCTCTCTCTCCCTCTCTCCTCTTTCCCAGAGTAATTGTGATGGAGCTGAAAGTGCTTCCATGGGGTCAGTGTTGGCTTTGAGAACAGCATATGTTTCCTCAAAAGAGATTCTGCAGACGCTTTCATTCCGTCCTTTGATTCTGATTTCAGAGATTAAAGATTAAGTCCGACTGTATAGCTCTGTGATTTTCCTGTGTGTTTTTTGCTAAATGTAATTAAGCTGTCTGCTAGCTGTCTCTGAGTCAACATGGTTTTAATGCAGATTACAGTGCAAGTTTTGGACCACACTCACAGTGTCCTATGTGTCTATCTGGCCCGTTTCTCCCCCTTTCCCTCTCTGGCTCGGTCTCTCTGAGACATCATGCTCGTTCCTATTTTGTTTTCGTCCGTTTGTAGGCAGATTGGAGATGGGGAATAGATCAAAAGCAGAATGGATGAGCTGTTTTGCAAGATCCCCCAGCCTTAGCGGATTTCAAGGCTGGCTGAGACTTTGTGTATGTGTGTGGGTGGGTGTGTGAATGTGTATGCGTATGTGCGCACTGCGCATGCATGTGTGTGTGTTGTTCTCTGTCTGTGACCTTATATTTTGCAGTCCTATTAGGAGCCAGGGCTTAGCAGCAGAGCCACACTAATATAGGCATAGCAGTATATCCGTTGCATAGACAGGTGTGTGTGTGGGTCCCGGGTACTAGTGTTTCCTCCACTAGAAGTTCATATAACATGCTCCCATGAGAAGCAGGGACCCTTCAGCAATGTTGATCCCCTCAGGCTGCTGCATCCTGTAGCACTTTATTTAACCTCTGTCTCCAAATAAGACCTGGTCCCTATCCATTCCCTGGTTCTGTGTAGCCCAAGAATGGATCCAGAGAGAGAGACATTTGCTGAACAATCAGCTGTTTGGGGTCTGTGGTTTTTAAGGGACAGTGATTGGGAGGGCATCGTGTGTGTGTGTGTGTGTGTGTGTGTGTGTGTGTGTGTGTGTGTGTGTGTGTGTGTGTGTGTGTGTGTGTGTGTGTGTGTGTGTGTGTGTGTGTGTGTGTGTGTGTGTGTGTGTGTGTGTGTGTGTGTGTGTGTGTGTGTGTGTGTGAAGGGGAATGGCCTGCGGCTCAGAAGTGCGCTTTGAAGTGCTCAGGCGGCTGCTCGGCTCCCTCTCTCAAACCAGCGCTCGTGCTCGTTATACCAACAGAGAACGTGACACCGCGGCCACCACACCGATAATGCCAAATAATGAATGTGGGAGACTGTCTTTTGCATCGTGGAACTAACAATTTTTTTTTTTTTCGCCTAGTAGGCAGTGCAAATTGAAATTTTGATTGTATTGAAAGGTCACGTCGTGAAAGCACATAAACGAGCATGACCTTTTGGGCTGGCCTTTCCTTGACTGGTGTGGTCATTACTAGAGCGGAAATATAACAAAACCAAGTCAGCCGCACGCACACACACGTAGAACGTCTTTATTCTCTATAGCATACATTTCCACTAATGGTTTTTGAGATAACATTGTCTTTGTGTGCCTGGCGATATTTTCATATGGAGCCATCTTCATTATGCGAAGCAAAGTGTACATCTCTGTGTTAGGGATGCAGAGTTTATTTATGCAGTGATCCACCATCTTGCTCCTGGAGAGATGCAGTACTACAGGCACACCTGGGACCTGTACAATAGGGAACACCGTACCAAGCATTTCTTGCTCAGTGGTTGAAAAAGTACCCAATACTCATACTTGGTAAAAGTAAAGATACCTTAATACAAAATGACTCAAGTAAAGTGAAAGTCACCCTGTAAAATAGTATTTGAGCAAAAGTCTAAAAGTATTTGGTTTTAAATATACTAAAGTATCAAAAGTAAAAAAGTAATAATTTCAAATTCCTTATATTAAGCAAAACAGACAGCACAATTATCTTGTTTTTTAAATTTACGCCTAGCCAGGGGCACTCTCCAACACTCAGACATAATTTACAAACACAGCATTCGTGTTTAGTTTGTCCGCCAGATCAGAGGCAGTAGGGATGACCAGGGATGTTATCTTGATAAGAGCGTGAATTGGACCATTTTCCTTTTCTGCTAAAGCATTCAAAATGTAACGAGTACTTTTGGGTTTCAGGGAAAATGTATGGAGTAAAAAGTACCTTATTTTCTTTAGGAATGTAGCAGATCTTTAAAGTATTTTTACTTACTTTACACCGCTGTTCTTACTGGACACACGTTTCTTACTGGACAAGTTCACATAGTACCTCTCATTCTATTTCATGCCTAATGGACGGACGGACGGACGGACAGACAGACACCTACCTACCTAGCATATCCACCATCATAACCAAAATCCTGTAGCTAGAGAGCGAAGGCTTGGAGTCTACATTACCCTATAAGAAACTTGTCGCGTAGCAGTAGCACCATAGCATAATATAGGCATTTGTCGGAACACAGCCCTGCTTGCCATGTCCTAATGGATAGGCTGTGTCTTTCAAAGTGAAATCTAGGAACAGTTTCTTTCCCTTGAGCTAGGACCCTTATCTTGGACCTATACGCTGTAATTTCAGGTGCCAGAGTGAGCCCGGGGGTAATCCTTCACATGCTCCACTCTGCTTCCCTGCTCTCTTCCTCTTCTCCTCACATCTTTCCATTGATTTGTTCTCTTCCTTTCTCTCTGCACTCTGCTCTGGTTCCTAAGTAAATGACTGCCACTCCTGGCTAGGACACTAATCTCCTCCTTTCTCTCAATTTAATTCAATTTAAGGGATTTATTGGCATGGGAAACATATGTTAACATTGTCAAATTGAACTAGATAATAAGAAAAAGTCAAATGAACAATAAGAATTAACAGTAAACATTACACTCTCTTTCTCAACCTCTCTCTCTCTCTACAGGTGTAGCTGTGCAGTAGGAATATTATGCTACTGTCAACATAGGAAAAAGGGTTGCGATAACTCAATTTGGAACACTTTGCTCAATCACTATTTTAATTGTATTTTTTTTAAGGGTTCTGATTCCACATAATTGGATCTTCAGGTGGCGTATAGAAGCAGTACGGGGATTGAGTGACCACCATATTGTGCTTAGGCAAGATCGATCGTCGTAATGATCGACACGCTCTCTCAACCTCGGGGAAATGTTCTAGCAACACACTCAAGGCCAAAAGAATAAGTTGTAACACCGTGTGACAAAGGAGCCACAAGGAAAATAACATATCGTTTGACGCTGATATTATATGTACCTGTCTGTGAAGAGGAATGAAAGACATTGGTTACACCTCCGATTCATCATACTTCATTTTAATTAGCAGGATATGGGTGCCACTTAGAAAAATTACTCCCATTTACCTTGGCCAGTCCTCATGTCATGTTCTGGATTGTTGAAACGGCTGTTTTTAGTGCCACTCACAGGTATTGATAGAGTCAGACAGGGAATATGGAGGAGTGAGGACATTGAACTGTTTCAAATGGCAGATTGTTTGAATATGTATCAAATTGTCAAAGTTTGACCGAATAGCTAAAGAACCATAAATTAAGGTTGTGTTAACCCACTGGGCTAAAGCCCAGGCCTTAGCTCTGGGGGCTTACATGACTATTCAGGTATCAGGCTTGGCGTCTAATTAAACAAGCATAAGGTAGTTCACCAAACCACTTGTGTCTCATAGGCACACTAGATATACACGACAGTCAGTATCTGGTGTGACCACTATTTTCCTCGTGCAGCGCGACACATCTCCTTCACATTTAGTTGATCAGGCTGTTGATTGTGCCTAGAAGGACAGCATCCCGGAGTCGCCGTTCAAAGGGTTGGGGCCACTTTTTGAAAGAAAAACACTTTTTTTTTGTCCATTAAAATAATATCAAATTGATCAGAAATACAGTGTAGACATTGTTAATGTTGTAAATGACTATTTGTTAGTGTAATTTAATTTTGCCAATGTGCTTTCATCAATTGAAAACCCTTAATATATTCTATGAGAATTTCAAAGATTTCTTGTTTGCATAAAATAGACGCAGACCAGTCTTTCAATAATAGGTAATATAATTTATTCTCGGAGCCCGCTGACTCTTAACCACGAACAACAGTTTATATACAGATCATGACGTCATTTTATTGCTTTAACAGAATCCCCTCCTCTCGACCGGGACAAAGTGAGGTGAAAAGTTCATTCTAACTTACTAACACACTCCCAGATAACTTTTGACCCCTCAACATTATCAATCACCACTGAGCTGACAGTTCTAATTAACAGAAAACTTAGGAATGCACTCACTGTCTTATCTAAAAAACCCAGAGCTAAGTTTCTGTAGGGTCAACCATAGGCTAACGACCTTATTTGTTTACACAGTCCCCATCCCATTCGTTTCTTCCTAGTTGGAATGGTGTTCATTAACTTTAATTACTCCTTGTCCGTGTCACACAATCCCTTCTTATGAACTCATATTGTTAATCAGATATAATAAAACAGAGTATACGTTTTACTTAGTTACAGTTCCATTTAAAATGATTTGTTCAGTCATTTAATTATTTTCCCAACACTGTTGTAGCTGGAAACGGCTGATTTTTCATGGAATATCTACATAGGCGCACAGTGGCCCATTATCAGTAACCACCACTCCTGTGTTCCAATGGCACATTGTGTTAGCTAATCCAAGTTTATAATTTTTAAAGGCTAATTGATCATTAGAAAACCCTTTTGCAATTATGTTAGCACAGCTGAAAACTGTTGTTCTGATTAAAGAAGCAATGAAGCTGGCCTTCTTTTAGATTAGTTGAGTATCTGGAGCATCAGCATTTGTTGGTTCGATTACAGGATCAACATGGCCAGAAACAAAGACTTTCTTCTGAAATTTTTCAGTCTATTATTGTTCTGAGAAATTAAGGCTGTTCCATGCGAGAAATTGCCAAGAAACTGAAGATCTCGTACAATGCTGTGTACTACTCCCTTCACAGAACAGGGCAAACTGGCTCTAACCAGAATAGAAAGAGGAGTGGGAGGCCCCGGTGCACAACTGAGCAAGAGGACAAGAAGAGTAGAGTGTCTAGTTTGAGAAACAGACACCACACATGTCCTCAACTGGCAGCTTCATTAAATAGTACCCACAAAACACCAGTCTCAACGTCAACAGTGAAGAGGTGACTCCGGGATGCTGGCCTTCTAGGCAGAGTTGCAAAGAAAAAGTAATATCTCAGACTGGCCAATAAAAAGAAAAGAATAAGATAGGCAAAATAACACAGACACTGGACAGAGGAACTCTCTTAATTTCTAACTGACCCCAAACTTTTTAACGGCATTGTATGTACACCATGATCAGATCATTAGGCTTGTGTGTGTTTTTAAAGTGTGTGTTTATGGTTAGGTGTGCAGTCTCACTTGTGTCTCATCTCTACAGTATTTGTGCAAGCTGCTTTGCGCTGCGTTCCCTATTGTCAAAGCTAGCTGAGTTGAGCAGAGGGCCACTCTCAGAGCAGTTCCTCCCTTTTGGCGGATGCCTGGAAACTCTTCCTGCTCTGAGCCTCCCACACATCCACGCACTCGCACAAATGAACACACACACACACGTACTCAGCCCCTCTATTTCTGTCCCGACAGCCTGCGGTGCCTCCACGTTACCCGTCCTTACCCGTCTGCCCTTCTCCTCACTGTGGTGCATTGTTGAGCCGCTGCCTTCCACCACGACTCTCTACAGGGGAGATGCACTTGACAACTGATTGCACAAGCTGATTGCTGAACAATGTTCCGATAGATCCCAGCAATGTGCACGTTATTCTCCTCCTCTCCCTCCCCCGCCCAAACTCCCGGAAGCCGTCGGCAGCTAGTGCAGCGTTGTTACACCCCTGTTTGTATTCCATTTGTGCATGAGAAGAATGGTAAACTTTCAAATGGAATCTCTGATTATGTTAAGGATTGGCGGCAATTTAGTTTGGAAAGAAACAACATGGAAACTTTTCTTAGCCAAGTGACGTTCAAAGACGTGAAAAAACAGAAAAGCAGCAGGTATATTGTGAATCTCCAAAAGTGCAACGATGAATCGTTGAATATGTGTTGTATGAATCACCTTGGATTACAAAGTCGTTCTATGATATGAATCAGTGTTTCACAAATAGATGCCAGTTGATTCCAGATTATTCGTAATATGTTACAGTTCATATAAGGAATTCATTAGGCCCCAATCTATGTATTTCACATTACTGGAAGTACAGATGTGCATCTGTTGGTCACATATACCTTAAAAAGAAGATAGGGGCATGGATAAGAAAAACAGTCATTATCTGGTGTGACCACTATTTTCCTCATGCAGCGCGACACATCTCCTTCACATAGAGTTGATCAGGCTGTTCATCCCGGAGTCACCTCTTCACTGTTGACGTTGACTGGTGTTTTGCGGGTACTATTTAATGAAACTGCCAGTTAAGGACTTGTGAGGCGTCTGTTTCTCAAACTAGACACTAATATACTTGTCCCCTTGCTCAGTTGTGCACCGGGGCCTCCCACTCCTCTTTCTTGTCTGGTTAGAGCCAGTTTGCTCTGTTCTGAAGGGAGTAGTACATAGCGTTGGGCTGCGGCAGAGCCCAGGCTCTGCCGCAGCCGGTCGTGACCGGGAGGCTCATGGGGTGACGCACAATTGACCCAGCGTCGTCTGGGTTAGGGAGGGTTTGACCGGCAGGGATATCCTTGTCTCATCGAGCACTAGCGACTCTTCTGGCAGGCCGGGCGCAGTGCACGCTGACCAAGTCACTAGGTGTACAGTGTTTCCTCCGACACATTGGTGCTGCTGGCTTCCGGGTTGGATGTGCGTTGTGTCAAGAAGCAGTGTGGCTTGGTTGGGAGGACGCATGGCTCTCGACCTTCGCCTCTACCGAGTTCATACGGGAGTTGCAGCGATGAGACAAGACAGTAACTATTACCAATTGAATACCACGAAAAAGGGTGAAATACATTTTTTTTTAAAAGATTGTTCCATTCCTCTCATTGCCTTGTGACAATGAAATGTGATAACTAGAATGAATGGCAAGCTCGCGCATAACTAGTCAAAAATCCATTTAGACCCCGCTGCTGTTGTGCCCTGACACATATGCACAACTTGACACACACAGCCACTCTAATGCAGCCAGCCACTCACCGGCCAGGGATTGATTGGTAGGGGATGATAAATGAACCAATACCTCAACAAAAGGAATTAATCAGAGAGCCCAATGAACCATACTGCTTTGCAATTACAATGCAAATTAAAAGTTAGGCATGATGTTGCACCGCCACTGAGTGACATGCGTATTGAGGTGGGGACAGGCAGGATGGGATGACCATACGAGGCCCTGCTGGAGGAGTGCAAGGAGAAGTGGTGGAGGGGCGCCAGCCGAGCTCTAATGGTAATGAGGACATTGGCTCGCTTCAGAGAATTGGGTGTAATTGAGCTAATGAAAGCATTCTGTTGTCTCCTGATTGAACACATGCCCCAATGTATTTCTTCAAGGATCAGCATGTGTCTTTGTGCTTCATCTCTCTCTCCCTTTTCTCTCTCTCTCTCTAGTTCGCTATCTCCCCATTTTAAGGGTGACCTTGGGAAGGGCACGGTGACTGAGTGCCTTCTTAAACTGGTTTCAGCTCCGAAGAAAGAGTTTTGTCTGTTTGGCTAGTTTGATGGGCTGCTTGCTGCCTTGCCCTTTGATTAACTCTCCAACAGTTGTTTTCTCTGTGCGTGTGCGTTGACGTGTGCCTGTGTGTATCCATATCCCCCTTGCAGATTGGCCAGTGGCACTCCGAGCAGGGCCTGTCCATGGAGAGGAAGCTTCCATCAATCAACGTGACCGACACTCTCTTCAACACCACCCTCACTATCACCACTATTCTGGTGAGTGTACCGTCACAGCAACACATTCCCAATGACACATGTTCTGGACACTCCACTTCGTTTCGAATGGAGAGAGTGGTAGATGTTAAAGTATAGTGACTTGGTATTTCACCATAATAAATCATGTCACCGTGTCACGCCGTCACACTCCGAATGACAGACATGTGCTGGACCACCCACTTGGTTTAGATATAGAGAGTGGTTGACAATAAGGTGTCGTGGGGTGGTATTTCACCATATAGTGCTTGCCATTCATAGAGGTGACATCTTTGTCTTGAGGGCAGCAGGTAGCCTAGCGGTTAAGAGCGTTGGGAATCCCTGAGCCGACTAGGTGAAAAATATGTTGATGTGCCCTTGAGCAAGACACTTAGCCCTAATTGCTCCTGTAATAGGCTGACCACACCGCTCGTGTCGCATGCGCGAGTGTTGCAAAAATAAATGTGGAAATCTATGTTATTCAATTATTGCACCCACAATGCTCGCTCGCGTCAACAAGCGTCTGCGTTGCCAAGGACTAAAATAGAACTCCTTTCTATTTCTGACGCAGATCGCGCTGCAAGTCCTGCTTCTCCCATCTCTTCATTGGTTTATAGAAGCAGGTACCCACGTGCCATCGCCTCATTGGTTATACCCACATGGGTGATTGAAAGACGAACTGTGTAGTAATACTATGAAAGTTCAGATGCCAATCCCCATATAAGTTCAAAGATGAAAAAGCCTGGAAGGAGGAGAGATGACTAGAAACGATTCGGTTGACTGTGTTATGTGTGGATTAATTGTCGGAGTAGAGGACCTTGTGCATTTCAGGTAAAATAACAACTCAATGTTTATATCCCAGGACAAATTAGCTAGCAACAGCCACCTAGCTAAATAGGACAAATTAGCTAACTAGTGCAAGCTAACTAGCTAAATTGCCATAAATGGTTCATGCTTTTCGACCTGTTCCCAAATTAATGTAATTGGTTCAGAGTTTGTTTTGATATTTTAACCTACGTGTTGTGATCGTGTTGTTGGGTGTAGGTGGATAAAATAAATGTATGCACGATGGCACATGTGCGCAGCCAGTTTGGGTTCCGTGTAAGTCGTTCTGGATTAGAGCATCTGCTAAATGACTCAAATGTAAATGTTGATATGCCCCGACTCTGAAGGCTTCCTTGATGTAAATACAGTCTCATCCTCGATATACACTCAGAAAGGCGTATCGCTGGTGTGCTTAGTCGGCCCAGTTGTTTAGATACTATCTATAAGGCTGTACGCTTAGCAATTAAAAATGTAACCAGCTGTTACGATGAGGGAGAGAGAGAGAGAGAATATTATGGCAGGCCATGTGAGGTGTGAGGTGCTACGTGTTAATTTCATTAGATTTAGAATCATCCAGGCAACTTTCAAAAGCCACCGAGGAGCAATCGCGTCGCTATCACAACTCATTCATCAAGCCGTGATTGCTGTGTCACGTTTTATCTCTGCCGGTAGGGGCGGGCTAGACGTTGCAGTCTTGGGCAGCTGCAGTGCGAAACGGCACCAGGAGGATTACAGGACAGTTCCGCATCACCATCCCAGTGGCCTATGTGCCTCCGAGAGCTGACGCAATACAGCAAACATCCTTCACCTCTGAATTGATTTATTTTAGTTGATTTTGCACCTCCACAGACCACTAATGTTACGTTGTAATCCCTCTTTTTGTCACCGATTTTAGTTTCATCCATCCTTTGAATGTTAGTGAAAGAAATACCTGCGACAGCTCTTCCGCTGTGCCACTAGGCGAGGTGATATTTCTGAACTCCTGATTGCTCCGGGAAGATAATAGAGGCTCGGCTCTAAGTTGATTAGTTTTAAAGTCATTTTTGATTGGATGGCTCAGGCCTGTTCAGGAGAGCGAGTGTAAATAGTACTTAAACCTTGGAGTCTTTAATAGGGAAACTGCCACGTCCATTTTCGATATTACATCAACAAAGAAGTTACTGCAAACAACAAACACTGTTTTTTATTCCCTCGGACATCATTGCACAAGCACAATAGAACAACAGCATTCAGGGAACTGCCAAAGCAATGGAAACAAAGTATACTGAAAGCCAGTGCTTCCACACAGGTGTGGGTCCTGAGTTAATTAAGCAATTAGCGATCCATCATGCTTAGGGTCATGTAAAAAAAAAAAAGGCTTGGCTAGCATGGCTATGCCCTCATAGGATGACAATGCCCCCATCCACAGGGCACGAGTGGTCACTGAACGGTTTAATGATCATGAAAACTAAGTAAACCATATGCTATGGCCTTTTCAATCACCAGATCTCAACCCTATTGAACACTTATGGGATATTTTGGAGCGGCGCCTGAGATAGCATTTTCCACCACCATCAACAAAACACCAAATGATGGAATTTATTGTGGAAGAATGTTGTTGCATCTATCTAAAAGAGTTCCAGACACTTGTAGAATCTATGCCAAGGCGCATTGAAGCTGTTCTGGCTCGTGGTGGCCCAACGCCCTATAAAGACACTCGGTATGTTGGTTTATTTTGTCAGTTAATTGTATACAGCAATTTTTTGGACCATGATGCGCAAAGCTCCCCACCTCTGCTTCGTCAATAAATAAATAAAATAACATTGACCGTGGGGCGGACAGTGGCGCCGTTTACCCCTACTGCGAATTCCATCTTTAAATGTTTGCTTCAGTCTACTTGGAGTGCCAGATGGGCAGGCTTTTCACTTTTGAAACTCTTTCATTGGTTCCATTGTGCCAGTCCTGCTCAATCAAGCCCAGCTAAACTATTTGAAAGATTTCAGGCATACAAGCTTAAGAATATGGGCACGGGTAATGATACATTTATCTTTCTCGCTCTTTCACACACAACCAATTTTCCGAATTTCTAGTCTCTCACCAATCGCGACTGCCACGCACACACAAGGTTATACACTGATTATACCAAACATTAGGCACACCTTCCTAATATTGAGTCGCCCTCAGAACAGCCTCAATTCGTCAGGGCATGGACTCGACAAGGTGTCGAAAGCGTTCCACAGGGATGCTGGCCCGTGTTGACTCCAATGCTTCTCCCAGTTGTGTCAAGTTGCTTGGATGTATTTTGGGTGGTGGACCATTCTTGATACACACGGGAATCTGTTGAGTGTGAAAACCCCAGCAGTGTTGCCAGTGGCGATTTTAGCATGTAAATCTTGGTGGGGCAAAAAATAATAAACAAGTGGGATGCATGCCAGCAAAGCCACTACACAACACAACACTAAACAATACATTAAATGCACTATAATGGTGACAAACGGTGACCACAAACTGTTAGGGCCTACATAAATCTGTCCCAACAACAGTACCAACATCTTAACACTGCTCCACCTGGCTATCAGCGGAGCATTTTCTGTCAGCGAAACATTTCATTCAGCCTCCTTTACGGTCTTTAAAAAAATAGCTGATATGGCTGACTTGCTTAAACAAATGTGATTTCTAATGACAATTGAGATGTACAGTACAAACTATGGCATAAGGGAGTTAAAAAATCTGAACTATCGGTAGTCTAAACTGTGGCACAAATTGACTAAACTTTTTGTAAAAAAATAGAGGCGTTTTCAGGCTGAGAGTCTCTCTTCTCTGGCACTAGAGTCCTGCATCAGGCAACAACAACAAAAAACTGTCGGTGGTCCTGTAGTTAAGAGAGAACTTGGGGAAATACAATGGGGAAATTACACTTTACATGTGGACTGACGATTTTCAAAAAATAGGTAGAGTGGGCTTTTGGTTTCTCTCCCTCTAAAAACAGAAATATGTCATTAGAAATAACAAACTGTCTTTTTTTACAAATTAGTAAGAATGTCTCACCCCGTGTTCAAGAATGCCGTTTTCCGCTTTATTCAGATTATAACCGCTCCCTTTCGGTATCTCCAAAATATCGTTATTTTTTTATTTAATCCACCAGAAAAGACAGAACAAATAATACAACAAATATTGTGGTTAAAAACACTTAATCAATTGGAACCTTTATCAAGTGGAAGGGGGGAAAAGTAAGGAACATGTCTGTCAGCCCTGCATTAAAAACCAAAAATTGGTAAAGAAAATGGTGATTAATAAAAATATATACCCGTTTCATTTAAGTACCCCAAAAAATTACAGCTGTGACATATAGATTGCAAAATAGTTGGGAAGAGATTTTCGATGTACTGATTCCATGGCACATGGTTTATGAATTGACACACAAAATGATGCCGGATTCAAAACTCTGAATTGTATTTAAATTATTATACACATTTTTTGCAACCAATAAACCTTCCCAGTTCTGCAGATGTTTTTAAAGCTAGAAACGCCTCTTAATGAGTTCTGATCTGTGAACCAACGTTTATTATTATTATTGTTATTAACCCTCTTATAATTGTATAAAAGCCCCTTATATGCTGTGTTTTTATTTAGGGTAGTGATGGACAACTGGAGGCATTTTGAAAACAGGTTTTCAAACACTTGTTTTTCACAAGGGCTATTCGCAGGACAATAGATACAATGTGGTCCCAAAAACACCTCTCTGACATAGGTTCCAGCAAATCTCTTGATGATGTCCTTGAATGTCTTGCCAGCTTTGATCAACGCAAAGTTCTTTGTTTGTCAGACGAATCATTGAGTCGAAACTACAGAACAGTACAAAATAAGAAAGCACACATGGTTAATGTTCTGGGAAAAATTAAATATATAAATATAAAATGTCTTACAGAGCCTTTCCATAAGTCCACTCAAGTTTCTTCAATTGTTTTCTGACTGTGATGAGAGTGATGTTGATGTTGTGCCTGTGATGCCAGCTGATTCCAGATTGCCTTTGCCAATTGCTCATCATCTTTAACCGTCAGTGAGTCGATGGCTTGAATAGTCTCGCTGGAAATGGAATACAATGTAAAAATGTGCAGCATATAGTAAAGACCAGCAGTCGATTTATTTAAGCATTATTTTCAGCATTATTAGGCCTACTTTAAAGTAGTGTAGCCTACTGTACTTGTTCATTTTCCTGGGCATTCGCATTTAGTGTAGCACAGGTGAACAGCACTGTCCGTGACCATAATCCCCAAGTCTAACAGTATTTTACCGACATGTTTAATTATTCAAGGGTCCTTTCTCTTCTCTGTACTGGAGTTCTTTTAAGAATACAAAAGAGGCCATCCACACTTGATGGGCTAGCAGCAGGACAATAGACTTACCGAGTCCACCAAATGTATTGTTTTCTGGATGGATCCATAACAAATTACTATGGGAATAAATATCACTGAATGACAGAAATATTGGAATAAGGTAGCCTAATGATGGCAACAAATTGTTGCTTACTGGAACACCCAAAGTCATCCAATTGTTATAATAGGATTTGGAGCAATAGCCTACCCGCGTGTGGTGAACTATTTCAGCACCATTTTGTGCTGCTCTGAGACAGGCATGGGGACTGGTCTTGATAAATCAATTCGATTTTTATTGTCATTGAATCACCATTTGGGTATTGGTTAGCCTACAATTAGGGTGTGGAAATGTTAGGATAATTTTGCTCTTCACTCGCAGTCACTTTATAGTAGCCTACTCCCGACCGGTCATGTTGTACAGCGCCATATTTTCCTAACGGAAACCCTGAGGGTTTAATTTGTCCTTTTTCTTGGAATAAAAACACCATAATATTAATCAAATTAATTAAGCTACATTTCTTAAAATCAATCCCATATACTATGTTCTTACAAAAAAATGTTTTAAATTCTCTAGTACAGCCAATATTAAAAACAGTCAAATGCGTCTCAAAGATGCCCTCTGGTGGTCAAACTAGGACTAACAAGCCATTAATGGCAACAATGGCTGACACTTAAACAATATGCCATAGAATTCTGCGGCAGCCTGCAAGCTGTGCTTCAGTACGACACAACTTTTGAAGGAAGAACCACTGTACTGTCCCCACAAGTGACAGAACACTGAGCTAATCATGGAGCAACTAGAGAACATTACCAACCTGCATTTACATTGTTTGCAAAAAATGTGGGGCTCAAAACAGGCTCTGCCCCACCTTTCCTGAATGACGGGTTGCCATTGAGTGTTGCGTTTCTTGATACACTAACCGGTGCGCCTGGCACCTACTATCATACCCCATTCAAAGGCTCTCAAATATTGTTTCTTTCACATTCACCCTCTGAATGGCACACACACACAATCCATGTCTCAATTGTCTCAAGGCTTAAAAATCCTTCTTTAACCTGTCTCCTCCCCTTCATCTCCACTGATTTGAAGTGGATTTAACAAGTGACATCAATAAGGGATCACAGCTTTCACCTGCATTCATCTGGTCAGTCTATGCCATGGAAAGAGCATGTGTTCTGTTTTGTATACTCTCAGTGTATATTTGAGTTACCAGTTTGCTTTAGGCTCAGGACCACATAATTGTATTTGCTGGATGATGGGGGGTATTGTGAGGGGATTGTGACAGCTCCTTGAACTAGACCCAGGTTCAAATAGTGTTTGTTTTCTTTCAAGTACCTTGTACGTTTGATTGAACCTGCCTGGAGTGCCGGATGGGTGGTGTTTGCACTTTTGGGACTATGCCATTGGTTCCATTGTGCCCAGGAAACGCAATCAAGTGCAGTGAATACTATTCGAACTCAGGTATGATGTGATACACCTTCGAGATCGCAAATCTTCTCACTGTCGTGTGCAGTCGATTGTTTAAGTTTCTAGGCTCAGCTCGGGGTGATGTTTCCCCCTGGTACAGATATATGACCAGCTTTCTCTCCCCCAATACTAATCTTAACCATTTTTTGAGAAAATGTACCTGGCATGGGTAGAGTAAGGTTCTAATTGTGTGGTGGGTGGTGAGGGGTCATGGAAGACTGGGAATACTCAGCTGAAGTTATCTGCCTACAACCAGACTCCTGGCAATGGAAAAAGGGGAGCCTGTTTTAAGAGATACAGGAATTCTGCATTTCTTCATAGCTTGAAATTCAATATTTCATAGAATTGTCTGTGGTATATTACAAAAGGTAGATCGAATTTTCCTGTGATTTCAATTAATGCTTCTGACATTGGTGTATGTCAATAGATTGGTAAGCATTCACAAACAGTGGTGAATTATGCAACATTAGGAGTTAGGCGTGTCAACACCACAAATACCCTGTCAAGCACATCCATGGTGAGAGAGAATTAAAACTTGGACAACTGTGACTGACCCAAAATTAAGGAAAGATTTGGCAATGTACAGACTCGGTGAGCATGGCCTTGCTATCGAGAGATCCCACAGCAAAAATATTAAACCCAACCAAATCATGAAAAAACACATATAATTACATTTACATTTAAGTAATTTAGCAGACGCTCTTATCCAGAGCGACTTACAAATTGGTGGAATCAACAAAATTGGCACAAACTGGAATGTTATTTGGCCTTAAACAGAGAATACACTGTGACTGACCCCAAATTAGTTTTGACTATGCACAGACTCAATGAGCATGGCAATGCAATCGTGAGAGGCTGCCTTAGGCAGACAATTTGTATTTATTTGAACTAGACAAGTCAGTTAAGAACAAGTGCTTATTTACAATGATAGCCTACCAGGGAAGAGTGGGTTGTCTGCCTTGTTCAGGGGCAGAATTACCCATTTTTACCATGTCAGCTCAGGGTACTGGCCCAGCGCTCTAACCACTAAGGCTACCTGCCGGCTACCTATTTTCCCTCAGGAGAAGACCGGCTATGTGCCCACTACACATTAATGAGCTCAAACCGAGCTGCACTTCCTCCTGCCAAACCTCCATATATATATATATATATACAGTGGGGCAAAACAAGTATTTAGTCAGCCACCAATTGTGCAAGTTCTCCCAGTTAAAAAGATGAGAGGCCTGTAATTTTCATCATAGGTACACTTCAACTATGACAGACAAAATGAGAAAAAAATCACATTGTAGGATTTTTAATTAATTTATTTGCAAATTATGGTGGAAAATAAGTATTTGGTCAATAACAAAAGTTTCTCAATACTTTGTTATATACCCTTTGTTGGCAATGACAGAGGTCAAACGTTTTCTGTAAGTCTTCACAAGGTTTTCACACACTGTTGCTGGTATTTTGGCCCATTCCTCCATGCAGATCTCATTTACATTACATTTAAGTCATTTAGCAGACGCTCTTATCCAGAGCGACTTACAAATTGGTGCATTCACCTTATGACATCCAGTGGAACAGCCACTTTACAATAGTGCATCTAAATCTTTTAAGGGGGGGGGGGTGATTGACTCCGCTGTCCTGGTCGTCGTGAGGGAGTTTGTTCCACCATTGGGGGCCAGAGCAGCGAACAGTTTTGACTGGGCTGAGCGGGAACTGTACTTCCTCAGTGGTAGGGAGGCGAGCAGGCCAGAGGTGGATGAACGCAGTGCCCTTGTTTGGGTGTAGGGCCTGATCAGAGCCTGGAGGTACTGAGGTGCCGTTCCCCTCACAGCTCCGTAGGCAAGCACCATGGTCTTGTAGCGGATGCGAGCTTCAACTGGAAGCCAGTGGAGAGAGCGGAGGAGCGGGGTGACGTGAGAGAACTTGGGAAGGTTGAACACCAGACGGGCTGCGGCGTTCTGGATGAGTTGTAGGGGTTTAATGGCACAGGCAGGGAGCCCAGCCAACAGCGAGTTGCAGTAATCCAGACGGGAGATGACAAGTGCCTGGATTAGGACCTGCGCCGCTTCCTGTGTGAGGCAGGGTCGTACTCTGCGGATGTTGTAGAGCATGAACCTACAGGAACGGGCCACCGCCTTGATGTTAGTTGAGAACGACAGGGTGTTGTCCAGGATCACGCCAAGGTTCTTAGCGCTCTGGGAGGAGGACACAATGGAGTTGTCAACCGTGATGGCGAGATCATGGAACGGGCAGTCCTTCCCCGGGAGGAAGGGCAGCTCCGTCTTGCCGAGGTTCAGCTTGAGGTGGTGATCCGTCATCCACACTGATATGTCTGCCAGACTTGCAGAAATGCGATTCGCCACCTGGTCATCAGAAGGGGGAAAGGAGAAGATTAATTGTGTGTCGTCTGCATAGCAATGATAGGAGAGACCATGTGAGGTTATGACAGAGCCAAGTGACTTGGTGTATAGCGAGAATAGGAGAGGGCCTAGAACAGAGCCCTGGGGGACACCAGTGGTGAGAGCGCGTGGTGAGGAGACAGATTCTCGCCACGCCACCTGGTAGGAGCGACCTGTCAGGTAGGACGCAATCCAAGCGTGGGCCGCGCCGGAGATGCCCAACTCGGAGAGGGTGGAGAGGAGGATCTGATGGTTCACAGTATCGAAGGCAGCCGATAGGTCTAGAAGGATGAGAGCAGAGGAGAGAGAGTTAGCTTTAGCAGTGCGGAGCGCCTCTGTGATACAGAGAAGAGCAGTCTCAGTTGAATGACTAGTCTTGATCTCCTCTAGAGCAGTGATGTTTTGGGGCTGTTGCTGGGCAACACGGACTTTCAACTCCCTCCAAAGATTTTCTATGGGGTTGAGATCTGGAGACTGGCTAGACCACTCCAGGACCTTGAAATGCTTCTTACGAAGCCACTCCTTCGTTGCCCGGGCGGTGTGTTTGGGATCATTGTCATGCTGAAAGACCCAGCCACGTTTCATCTTCAATGCCCTTGCTGATGGAAGGAGGTTTTCACTCAAAATCTCACGATACATGGCCCCATTCATTCTTTCCTTTACACGGATCAGTCGTCCTGGTCCCTTTGCAGAAAAACAGCCCCAAAGCATGATGTTTCCACCCCCATGCTTCACAGTAAGTATGGTGTTCTTTGGATGCAACTCAGCATTCTTTGTCCTCCAAACAGGACGAGTTCAGTTTTTCCCAAAAGTTCTATCTTTGGTTTCATCTGACCATATGACATTCTCCCAATCTTCTTCTGAATCATCCAAATGCTCTCTAGAAAACTTCAGACGGGCCTGGACATGTACTGGCTTAAGCAGGGGGACACGTCTGGCACTGCAGGATTTGAGTCCCTGGCGGCGTAGTGTGTTACTGATGGTAGGCTTTGTTACTTTGGTCCCAGCTCTCTGCAGGTCATTCACTAGGTCCCCCCGTGTGGTTCCGGGATTTTTGCTCACCGTTCTTGTGATCATTTTGACCCCACGGGGTGAGATATTGCGTGGAGCCCCAGATCGAGGGAGATTATCAGTGGTCTTGTATGTCTTCCATTTCCTAATAATTGCTCCCACAGTTGATTTCTTCAAACCAAGCTGCTTACCTATTGCAGATTCAGTCAACCCAGCCTGGTGCAGGTCTACAATTTTGTTTCTGGTATCCTTTGACAGCTCTTTGGTCTTGGCCATAGTGGAGTTTTGAGTGTGACTGAGGTTGTGGACAGGTGTTTTTTATACTGATAACAAGTTCAAACAGGTGCCATTAATACAGGTAACGAGTGGAGGACAGAGGAGCCTCTTAAAGAAGAAGTTACAGGTCTGTGAGAGCCAGAAATCTTGCTTGTTTGTAGGTGACCAAATACTTATTTTCCACCATAATTTGCAAATAAATTCATAAAAAAATCCTACAATGTGATTTTCTGGATTTTTTTTCTCAATTTGTCTGTCATAGTTGAAGTGATGAAAATTGCAGGCCTCTCATCTTTTTAAGTGGGAGAACTTGCACAATTGGTGGCTCTGCAGTTTTCTTTAATCATTTTATTCATATTTATTTATACAGGGTGGGTCACCATTGAGACCGGGGTTTAATTTACAAGGGAGCCCTACGAACATGAACGTATATGCAATACAATTTAATACAACATGATGTAAAATAACAATATCAGTACAATAAATACAACAATATATATCCAGACAAACACAACTCTCACATATCACCTCCCTTGAACTCAGTCTAAACTGTCCAATGGAGACCAGCGAATCCAACTTCAAGGTGACCTGAAAGGCTATTCCATGAGCTGGGGCATAAAAACTAAAAGCATTTTCCCCCCAGCTCAGTGGAGACCCACGGTACCTCCAGAACCATCCAATCCAGAGAGTGGGTCTGACAATAGCTTGATCTCCAATCAATACATGAGCTGAAGTAGTTAACCGGGTCACCAACCGAGGATGTTCTTCCCTACCTCTACAGAGTCTCCTAATAATGGGGGCTATTGGGGAGATAAATATAGAATTACATTGCCTCCGTTTCACACTCGTCAATCAACAAGGGAGAGCTAGCCGAGAAATGATGGGCCACGTTTAATTAAGCGGAGAGGCCCACTCCTCTCTATCGCCTGGGGTGTTGAGACCTATTAATTGAATCCAGAATGTTTGTTTATTCGTTTCCAAGCTCTCTCTCTTGAACCCCCGCCGTGTAATATAAAACTGTCCCGTGAAATACGACTCCTTAATAAGCCCTAGTTTGGGAGGGTAAAGGGAAAGCGTCGGTCCGGCTGCAATGGTAGAGCGCCTCTACCACCAGGCTGCTGCGAGCGATGACATCATTTGCATTTATATTGTGCCTTCCCGCGTGGCACCGCATAACCACAGCAGAGGTGTCAACTCGAGGGCAAGGAAGGTAACATGTGTGGCTGTTTAATAAGTTAATGAATGGAGAGGATTTGCATTTATAGAGTGTCACTGGGCTCTGACTCAGGGCCTTGAAAGGCCCCCTTCGTTCTCTGTCTGTACTCTTCTTCTTTATCATGCAGTCCAGGAGCTCTTCTGCATGCATACGTTCAATGCTTCCACCGCTCTCTCCCTCCATCTACTACTGATGAGTATGTCAACTAAAAGGAACAATTATAATGTGCTCTGATTCAGTGACCTCCGATATGATGCAAAGAAGGATAGGAAAACACCTCATTCTATTATCCCTATTCTCTGACCGGTATAGCATGAAGTGGTGCGTGCACGGAAAACTCCAGTGAGATGGAATGGGGGAGAGGCCATATAAGATGAATCAAGTGTAAGGGAAACCGGGCTGATAGTACCACAGGTAGAGTAACTGTTGTTGCCATGGTGACACGATGGTCGGTGGCAGTGCGATGTGTCGTCCTCTTTGAGGTCTCCGGTTTTCCACTTTATGTCGTAATGGAGGAACGCCACTTCGTACTGGGAAAGGAATTTATCTCCCGGTCAACAGTCAACAGTCAACACAAACGGCATCCCAATAGAAGTACGACAGAGCTATTTCACGGTTTGCCTTATGTTCCATCTATATTTCTCTGTATCAGACAGTATGTTTTTTTTCTCTCTCGACTTAAGTATAAAGCTCACTACAAACCCGGGTTTGATCCCGAGCTGTGTCGTAGCTGGCTGTGACCCGGAGACCCATGAGGCGTCGTCCGGGTTAGGGGAGGGTTTGGCCAGCTGGGATGTCTTTGTCCCATCGCGCTCAAGTCGGCTGGGCGCATGCACGCTGACTTCGGTCGCCAGCTGTACAGTGTTTCCTCCAACACATTGGTGCGGCTAGCTTCCAGGTTAAGCAAGTAGTGTGTCAAGAAGCAGTGTGGCTTGGCGGGGTCGTGTTTCGGAGGACGCATGGTTCTCGACCTTCGCCTCTCCTGAGTCCGTACGGGAGTTGTAGCGATGGGGCAACCAATTGGATATCACAAAATTGGGGAGAAAAAGGGGTAAAAAAATACCCCAATTTGTGCTATCCGTAAGAAACCTGCAAACAGACCATATATTGTGTCCCATACAGGTTATAGAAAAGAGAGGAAGCTCTGACCTCTCCATTCAGAACCCAGTCCTACCTACTTACAGGTTATGTAAAATGTGCTCTTTTAGCATTTAGCATTTCCTCAAGGAGAAAGTCCCCCACTTCTATGTCAAAGATAATAAAACAAAAACACTTTATTAAATACTACAGTAATGTCTGCAAAAACACTACAGTAAATACTACAGTATACTACAGTCCGCAAAATCACTACAGTAAATGATACAGTATACTATACTACAGTCCGCAAAAACACTACAGTAAATACTACAGTATACTACAGTTTGCAAAAACACGACAGTAATTACTATTGTATTGTGGCAGACCAGGGGGTTTGATTAAAACGTTTACACTGATCAGACAAGGACACAAGTATGATAGCTCAGTGTGATAGGTGTTTATTAAAACAAAGAAAAATAAAAGAATAGGTCTCCTCCAGGTTACCGTCTTCTGGGTTCCAGGGTATTGCTGTCTCCTTTGGGGGATTCTATTTATTTTTTTGCTGACCGTGAGGAAGACTATACAGAAGGAACCTCTCTCCATGAGAAAAACCCCTCTGTGCTACCCTTCTGATAGCTTTATGGGACTCGTACGGTTGGTGAGCAATCAGCCCCTTGATTACTCACCAGTCTCAATCAGTCCCAATTAGTCCTGGCAAGGAGGGCCCGTCAAGACCTGGCACGTCCAGCAGAGGGAGCCATCGCCGCGTGATGTAGACTCCGTCTGTCACCAGGCCTCGACGAGTTTCCCCCTGGTGGCTAGTCTGTGGTACGCCACAGTATATACTACTCCTTTTTTACTACCGTATTTATACTATAGTAAATGGTAAATACTACAGTATTCAGTCCGTAAAAACACCACAGTGAATTGTCATGACTTACTTTCATTAATCTGATAATTGTTATTTATTTAATCAACTAACTATGTTTAATTGTTACCCGATTAAATTAATCATGTAACAATTAACTCATTAGGATTTTGGGCACCACTGAAGAGCTTGAAGAGTTACCATCTCCTGAATTAAACTCTATAAGGAATAAATTACATCAATAAACAGTCATCTTATTAATCATTACCTCTTATCATATCATCATTCTGAACAGTCATAACCTCATGCATCTGCAAAAGCCCAAGCCGTACTCATGATTCAACACTCCGCAAATAGGTTTAAATATTTATTTATTAGCTAACTAAAAATAATAACACAGAATAAACATATACCCTTTACATGAGACAAAGGTCCCTAGTGGACTGACACAATATGACGGCTTGTTACAACAGAGATGGGGAGCAAGAGAGAGAAAAATACAGTTATCGTCAATATATTTCAAAACTATTCTCACAGTAATCATATAGTTTGCACACGAACCGTTTGGAATAAAAAATCATGAATGTATTTACGTGTGAGTGCCTTTTTTCAACTACGAACACATCTCTATCAGAACCAGCGCTCCTTAGGAAGGTTGTTGGTGTTTCAGCGGCAAGCTGTATGTCTCTGATTGTCCGAAAAGGGTCTCCCCTTTCCCATCTTGTACTGTTATTCACTCTGGAAGATAGCTAGCCAGTGGAGAGAGTTGCCATTGGTGATGAGCGTAGTAGGATAGTCTCACTTAGATTTTCTAGATATTTGAGTGAAGACAGCTAATTAGCTGTCTCAGTTATTGGCTGAGAGGGGAGCTTGTTTTCCCCCTCGTGTTGGTATTCAGGATTCTGACGACAATGGACATGAGCTGCAGCTCGCCGTCTCTCTGCTCTAAAGGAAGGTGAGTTTATTTCTTCACCTCGTGTTGAGGTTCAAAGTTCCAACCATATCAAACATGTAGCTCCCGCCTCACGTTTCCTGGTCTCTGAGATTCAGCATTTAAACCACTTTAGACATGGGCCGCAACTCCCCATCTTTCCTGGTCTAAAATGTTAACTGTCAGCCAGTCCTTTTAAGCACTCTGGTCGAAAAGGACGGTTCCATCAGGCTGACACGCTCTTCTGACACGCTCTTCTCAATAGGGGCGTGGCTACTTAGCTTGCAATCATATATTTTGCACGGTATCTATTATGCCTCCTAAAAGCACATTCCTATCTTCACAAAAATACTTTCATAATTTTTCAATTTTATATGAACGTATTGGATGGGAACTTGATAGATAAAGGGGATATACTTTCCAAGTTACAGTATTTCGTCCATACATTTTTTTTATGACGTCACAAAATGAAAACCAATGACTTTCGTTTTCTATAGCTCCCCTCTGACCATTCCCCACATTCTTATGTTGGAATTATTGTTCCAGTATTCACGTTTGACCGTGTTAAAGTTTTGGCGGGAAACAGTATGTTAACAAAGGACATTCCTTTCGCCAATACTTTCGCCAATTTATGACAGGGTGTGTGTGAGGTGTCAAAACCCCCACACCAGCTCCCTCCTCCCCTCTTCTGTCAGTGAGAGAAGGTCTGGTTATTGTCAACCATTGCCAAGCTGATCCGACCCATTGTGATCCTCACAGGACAGCATTCGAGATTTGATACATGCTTTATTAAAGCATTCTTCAAAAACAGTAGCCACATTTAGTCTTTTAGCTAAGGTGGCTGGCGTAGGATGTGAACCCCTTTTTATGCTGCCCAAAGATTGGTTGATAAATCTCTCTTAACCCCCCAAATTTAAATCATTGAGCTGCTTACTCAACATTATGAAAAAATGTATCATAAATTACGAACAAACTTTAAGAAAGAGCGAGTTTTAAAACAGTCGGAGGTGCCAGACAGAGACAGGACAGTAGCAGGTGCCTGAGTGCTTTTGTTCCCATGTCAAGTACGGTGGTAAAGTTAATTGTTGCTTAGATATATTCTTATTGGCTCCTCTTTAAAACAAATGACCTCTGGTGAGATAGTGTCTACTGTCTAGACATACAATATGCTAATTTCAACTTGACCTCAAAAAAGGATAAGTTGTCAAGGTTGAGATGATGTTATGCTACACTAGGTTATGCTGTACTATACTATGATATGTTTTTTGTTGTGAATTCGGGGGGGAATTTCCAACCGGGACTCAAACTCAGATCCAGTGACAGTCAAGCCAACACCTTAACCGTTACGCTAAGAGGTCCGAGGTCGCTAGGTGTTGGGTCGTCACATTATCATGGTATTCTACATGTGCTCTGCTACATCTGTGTCCATTCGCAGGAGAACCCTTACGTGATGCTACGACCAAACCACCAGGAGATGGAAGGGAACGAGCGCTATGAGGGCTTCTGTGTGGACATGCTGAAGGAGCTGGCGGACATCTTGAAGTTCAAGTACTGTATCAATCTGGTGGGGGACGGGGTGTACGGGGTATCTGGGACCAACGGTACCTGGACGGGCATGGTGGGAGAGCTCATCTCAAGGGTAAGGGCAACAGCTTCCTGTAGTAAACATGATTTTTTTTTGACCATATGACTTGACCAGGAAAAACTCTGGGCACTTCCATCGCCACCCATCTACCTACCATTTACCCCTTTCTACCACTTCACAGCATAATGCCACTCCAACTATAGACTAATTCATCAACCCTTTAATCAAATGTTGTTCATGAATTTACAGCCATTACTGCCAAATCACCCCTAACAAACCAATAACATCCTACAAACATCCAGTGGCCCTCTCAAGCACAGGTTATACAACTGATTTGACACCGTGGATGTGATACAACTAATACTGTATGTTCATGATACAATGGAGAGTTTGTCATCACAGAAATGTGTCCACAACCATTGTGCGCTGTCGCCACAATGCTTGTGTAATTATTTTTGACAGAAAAGCTCTCTGTTGTATTACAACCGTTGTGCCAAATACATGGCATCAGTTGTATAACTTTAGTGTGTATGGGGCCTATATGTGGGTATTATGTGTGCAGGCATAGTGTGTCTCCGTAGACTCCAGGGTCAAAATATTGAATCTGATATGTGATAGGCTGAGTGTCTCGTAGTAAAACATGTCCCCAGTGATGTGATCCAGAAAAGTAATGCCTAAAGCTATTGATTGATGTTTTCACATTGAGAGCATCCTACAGTAAGGGGATGTAACCATGCAGAGATGTGAGGATGATGAGGAGGAGGAGGAGGAGGAGGAGAAAAGATCAAAGATGGAGGAGGAGGAAGAGAACAAGGATGTACAGGAGGTGCAAGGCTGTTAATTAGTCCAGATAATGCCTGAAACAGATGACACAGAGTCTTGGGTCTGCATCCCAAATGGCGCCCAATTCCCTTTATAGTGCACTACTTTTGACCATGGTGCCATTTGGGACGCAGCCATGGCTGTGTTCTGTTCACCCTTCGAACTCGGATACAGCTCATCTGTCCTAATGAATCTCAATTAGCCCCAGTCACCCTTGAGCAAACATTCACAACACAGACATGTCTTTAAAAGGGCCCAGCTAACCAGTCTGCTAAACCATCTGAACCATTTTGTTTGTGAATGAAAAGTCTATATTGCTGGTCTTAGAGTGTGGTCGCACTGACCAATGTTTTTTGTAGATGTTCACGCAGACCGGGGATAGAGTGGAAGGGTTGAGGAGGTGGTGAGGGAGCCCTTAATAAGTTATGTGTCTTAATTCGCTATAGGCTAATGGAAGGCAAAGCCATTAAGGAAATGAAAGGAATGCCTACTCGTATTATTGTCTCCATTTGTCCCCCTGCAAGTTGGTTCTGATTTGGGGACCTTGAGGAGGTCTCAACTTGGTCTAATTGCGCCTTACACAATACAGACTACAGAGTCGCTGTTACAGAGTACCAAGGAATGTCGGGGAGGAGGAAGGTCGAGGGGAGACAGCGCAGGAAGGTGTGGGGTCACTGAGTCCCTGCCTCTGAGCTCCACTCTCTGGAAAGACCCCCAGACTGGAAAGGAGAGGGTTAGTGGATGACTGGGTTATAGTTGGCGGGGTTAGAAGAGGAGGAGGAGAAGAAGGAAGAGAGATTGTACTGTAGCTAGCCTATAGCGGCTGACTGAATTAACACAGAAAAGTAGAGCGAACGCTGAGAGAAGAGAATGTATGGACAAGCTTTCCACAGGCTTCATTTGCAAGCTGGGGACGGGGGCTTTACTTTAAGTAGCCATAGAGACGGAGGCAAAGTCCTACCGGGAAGATGAAATGCCACGTACAGTGGGGAACCTCTAACTCAATGCATTATTCAGCAGCCGTAGGGACGGCTTTGATTTTCTTTTCCTATCTCGCTTTTTTCCAGGGCACCATCTTATGATTGAGCGAAAGTGGAAACAAGTGTGGTGGCATGGGGAAAGAATACAACGATGCATTATTTAAAAGCTGACTTTATACCGTGTGCTTTCTCTCTCTCTCCACACACTTTTCAATAGCTGTTAGCTTCCAGTAATCAATATTAATATTCAATAGGTGCATTAATATGGAGTGACTTCTTTCTTTTGTTGAGTTATTTTGCCGAGATACTTTTTGTTGTTGCTTTCGGGCTGGCTGGGGGTTGGCTAAATGCTTGGTTTTGCGCGTTCATTCAGAGTTGTTGTCGGTGAAAACACTGTAAAACAACCACTACTCCAGAACGTTTTCGCTTGTTGTGTTAGCACCTGGAGCTCTGGTTTTGCTGTTCAAGTTATTCTGGACAGGATTGGTCAACTCCTCCAGGGACCTGTACTCAAACAGAGTGAAGATCGTGTGAAAAGCCACCACTCCTCTCTCTCTCTCTCTCTCTCTCTCTCTCTCTCTCTCTCTCTCTCTCTCTCTCTCTCTCTCTCTCTCTCTCTCTCTCTCTCTTTCTTTCTTATACATATATATATATAAGTCCACCTACAGTGAAAGGTGTATGATACCCACCTGACAGTGTACATTACCACATAAGAAGACCCAGTGCTAGCCTTGACGCTAAACCTTCTGCTTGTCTCTCTACAAATTATCTCTGCCTACAGCTATACTACAGTACTGTCTATATACTGTATCTCAAAGTTCTTCTTCTTGATTGGTCCAAAGTTGTTTTATTTAGTGTGTCAACGTGCACTGTGCTAATGATGGCATGGCCCTAACTGATGATGGGTGTGCTATCAGAGCAAAATGTTTCCACTGATTCTTTTGAACAGGGCCTTCTAGCCAAGTTAACAGTGGGATACTCACTTGGACCGACACTGTAAGCAGGCAGGCTGTAAGCAGACAGGCTCTCCTCTCATTTAGAGTTGAGCTCTGACAATCCTCTTATTTTCCAACTGCAAAGGACAAAGAGCAGCGAAGGGTTGCACTGGGTCCTGGGGAGATGAAAATTTCTTGCAGATGCATTTTGCAATGTCGGATGAATACTGGGATAGAGCAGCCACCTTCACAGCCCTACCATGCCGAGTAGCACTGGCTGGCTGGCTGGCTCAGCCTAGCTGGCTAACTGGCTGCTGTGTCAAGTGATTTGTCATAACAATCTGCTCTTCGCCAGCTTGAAAAAAACATTGCACCCTATTCCCTATATAGTGCACTGGATCCTGCTCAGAAGTAGTGCACTACATAGTGAATAGGGTTTCATTTGGGATGTATCCCCCCTCTGTTCTACACTCTGTTCTCCCTGGTGCCCTGCATGAGTCAGGTTTCAGACACAAAGCCAATGATACTACACACTGCTGGCAGACGAGGTGTCACGGACAACAATGGCAGCACAGTAGGAGTGGAATTACACCAGTAGCCTACTTACTATTTCATTTAACTTTCCATGCATTTTACACCACCACAACCCAACCTTTGTTACTGTAAATGTACCTATCTGTGCATATCTGAATGGGTGGTGTGTGTGTGCGTGTCTATTCCAGAAAGCGGACCTGGCCGTAGCGGGGCTCACCATCACCGCAGAGAGGGAGAAGGTTATCGATTTCTCCAAGCCTTTTATGACTCTGGGAATCAGCATCATGTACCGTGTGCACTTGGTAAGACTAACCTCTGACCTCTCCGACCCTTACAAAACAACCTGGCTGACCCCTGAACCCTACAAACAGCTAGCGACCAATCATCAGCCTCTGTCTAGGAGCCCGTTCAGCCCCTTCTCCTCCTCCCACTACATCCCTCTCCTCTCTCTACCTCTGCCAGAGTAACAGATGGTGTGCTCTGCTCCGTGTTATGCGGGTGTGAATCGACCTGATAAATGGACTTCTTTCATTCCCATTCCCACTTCTTCTCTGTTTGTGACTGGGATCTAATTCGCACCAATAATAGCCCTGACCCCTGCGTATAGAACAAGACCCAGGCAACAGTTGTGGAAATTCAATACGATTGTCTCTGTGTTTTAACACCAGCCAACCATTAATCAAAGGCCTTCCCCCAAACCTAAGCTGACACACTGGTCTCTCCACTGGCCACCGGCCGGATGGAGCGGCTTTGGACCAAGCGGCGGCGTGTAAAAACATTAATGTGGCGTCCCAGTAGAGCGTTTACTCACAGCCGCCCCTGTCCTCCCTGTCCCCCCGTCTGCGTCCCTCCCCTTTCCTTGGTGCTAATAGGTGCAGCTGCCAGGAGAAAGGCTCCATTGGACCAACAGTTGGTTGAATGAATCGATAGCAGCAGGTGCAGTGTTAAGTGGGCTGCCATATCACCTCTGCGGCAGGCTGCTACTGCTGACGCGTTGGAACGTGCTCATTGGTGTGTTCCTTCGAGCTGACGCGGCGTGGAGGAGGAAAGGAGAAGCCCACACACATTGCAGCTCAATATTGACACACACACTCTCACTGTCCTAACCAGGCGGGCACAGACAAGAGGGACAGGGAGGGGGAAGGATAGAGGGACGGAATGAAGAGCATGCGTAAGGTAACTAACTGGCAGGGAGAGATGTGGAGCCTCGACCGCTTAAGGTCAGGAGTGAAGGGCGGAAGAAACTAACTACAAAGAGTGAGAGTCTGCTGCACTGATTTCATTCTTGACTCTCTGTCTATCTGTCTGGAGTCTTTACACAGTACCCGTCCCTGGTGTCTCCTTCTCTCTTCATCTCTCTACCCAGGACTCACTCCCTCCCAGCGCCCCTTGGCAATCTCTTAGGTCTCCACAGGATCCAGCGCCACCATTCAATATTAGAATTTCTGTGACTGCACTTGTTTAGGTTTAATCCACTAGCTATTGATTTCTGATGCTGTGATTTCTACCAGGGCCCCGCTACTTATTTCAGACTTTAATTGAAATTCTCAGCCTGGTCAATAACAATGGAAAATGGAGAAAAATAGAGAAGCCCGTTGAGGTTTAATTACCTGCTGCATGGCTGTAGAATTGGCCTAATACCAGGGCCGGAGTACCGAATGGGCATGCATGTGCCCCTGGAGGTAGATGTCCCGGGGCCCCAAATGTGTTAGTCTGGCCCTGCCTACTACTGTTTAATCTCTTTCTGTCCACAGTGCACCCCAACTGTGTGTGTGTGTGTGTGTGTGTGTGTGTGTGTGTGTGTGTGTGTGTGTGTGTGTGTGTGTGTGTGTGTGTGTGTGTGTGTGTGTGTGTGTGTGTGTGTGTGTGTGTGTGTGTGTGTGTGTGTGTGTGTGTGTGTGTGTTCTTAATCTCTTTTTGCTTATCTTGAAAATTCTGAAAAATACTGGTTTTATAAAGTGTTTTGGGATGGTCCTCTTTTGATTACCCTTCAAGTCCTTCATGTCTCCATGTTGGAGTATACTCCGAGACAGACCACTCCACCAATCTGTACACTTGTTTCATCAAACACCCTTTCTCATAATCCCCTACTTCTATGTTCTGAGCACATCTTTCCACCAGTCCCTCCTTTCTAGTAGTAGTATTAAAGACAGAAACAGACAGAGAGATCAAAAGAGAGAAATGGAGAGAGAGAGAGAGAGAGAGAGAAAGAGTATTGAGGGTTGCGTATGGAGATTAGAAACCTAATTAGACCCACAAGTTAATTAGAGGGTTGGTATAGAGGGGAGTGGTGCCACAAGCTGCCCTGTGGGAGTGTGGCACTGGGATCCTGATTGTGTGTGTCTGTCCCCCTCCAATCTCACCCCAACCTCCATCTTCCCCGCCTGCCCTCTCCCTCTCAGCTGCCCCAGACATCCTGCGAGAGAGAGCACTGAGGGAATCTGGGACGGCAGGCCAATCAGCCCCCCCCACCACATAAACAGAACACCTCCACCTTCGTAGTCACAGAGACCGTAATAACAGCGATGTGAGTGGCGGACCGCAAATAGGCATGCATCTCTCAAGGGGGCTGGTGTTTGGAAAAAAAAACGTGTGTTTCTGTAGTGCAGTCACACCTCCCTCCCAGGTTGAATGCGTGGGGAATGACAATAAGGGGAGGGAGGAAGACATGTTGGTGAAATCCTTGAACGTGACCTCGCTCACTAAAGGCAAAGACAGTACAGTATGAAGATAGGAAGAAACTGCTTCTCCAATAGAAATCCCCGATCACACTTGTAGGCAATGTCATGTGGACAGTGTCATGTGGACATTGGCTAGCTAAGCTCACGCGCAGAAACACGTCATCAGGTCTAGCGGTCGTCCCCGTTTCAAACTGCACTTGTGCTGGCCGTCAAATCAAAAGGCATTCCTTTGATATAAAGTTGTTTTTGACAAAAAAAATGAAAACGTGTCAGTTTGTCGCTTTCAAGAGGTTGGAGTAATAACAAGTTCAACTACTTAAGACATTGGCTCGAATCGTAGGTTGTGCCATTAGATTTTGAGAAATGTAACAGCTAAGGATGAAGTTTTCACTTCTCTCATTGGCTTCTCAAACCCCAGCCTGGTCTGCTTCCTAAGCGTTCCCGGAAGTCTCGCGATGTTGCGCCTCTGGGTTTAGAAACTCCGTGCTAAAGGTCTTCTATCCCGCCACTTAACACAAAGTGGTGCCCACGGGGAGAGGGGTTTGTATAACGCTTCATTTCTTATTGTTTGGATTTGCTTGTAAAACCAACATGGGCAATGAGGCAGTTGTCACAACCGGCGCCTCCCCCGGTTCTCCATTTGATGGGATGATGATGATAATTACACTCTATAAAGGCTCATGTCCAATAAAGACCTTCCTATCCAGTCAAAGTGCCATGCATGCGTGGATACAGCCATGAATACAGTCAGAGACCTGTTGTACAGTGCAGAGCCCGTAGTCAAGTGGTAACAGTCCTGGGGGGAAAAACTGAGCCATTACATATTATAATCCGCTTAATAAATCATAGGCGCATACTTGCATATAACAAGTAATAAACCAGTATACGTGCAGGCTTCAAGTAAAGTTTTACCCAAAAAATCCCTGTTGTGCTCGTAGCTGCCTTCACCGGTCGTGATGCCCACCTTGACTACAGATCAGTGCGGATGACTGGCACCTCAGAGAGCTTCCTGACAGCATGAGGGGGCTCTCTCTCCTATTTGAGAAGAAATCAACTCTACCTACCTCCCTCCCTGCATCACCCAGTACACACACACACACAGAATAATATGTTAACAACTTAACCCTTTAACTGGCACACCAAGAAAAAAATATCAGGAAAAGTATTGTTCTGCAAAAGATGTGTATTTAGCCTCAATATAGGCCATAAATTGCTCATTTTTGTTTGCATGACATAAACTTCGATAAATAATGCATAGCAAACATTAGAGTAAATTCAATTTGTCTTAGAATTTGCATAGACTTTTTACATCATAAAAAAGATGATACATTAATTGACTTTATATACATATTTGTGTCAAAATATGAATATTCAAATTCATTTAGCTCACATTCACTTCCTGGTTTTCAGCCATATTTGAATGGGTGTTTCAGTCCGATAATGAAAACCACATGATCCTTTAACTAAAAGAATATGCCAAACAAAATGAATACGTTTAATTGAGTGTAGAATTGGTTGTCAACATTAGCTCAACTGCCCGGTTGAGCTGCTTGTTAAAGGGTTTTAGCACTGCTTTGCTGAGATGTCTGGAGGGCCACAGAGAATGAGCTACTGTTAAATACAGGATGAGAGGAGAACATACTCAGTGGCTTTACACAAGTAAATAGAATTGTTGGCCGAGCCATACTTGATAGGAATGCCAAGAGAATACAAACACACTACTGTATCACTTTCAAGGTGTAACATCATAAAACTATAGTTTGGTCACACAGACCTTCGCCTTGTCAGTCCCTTTGACTCTGGTCTTTCATTTTTGATTCTCCTAGGCAACTTTTTCCATTACTTCAGTTGTGGCTATGTTTTTGTTCTTATGTACCAACGTTACTTCTTGAAAGTTGAGCTCACTTCATAGGTGTTATTGTATATCACACAGCCCAATGCCCTCTCTACCTCCTTAAACATTCATATCACAGTAGAGATTAGTGAACAGCATGTCCTCTCTCTCTACCTCTCTCTCTCTCTCTCTCTCTCTCTCTCTCTCTCTCTCTCTCTCTCTCTCTCTCTCTCTCTCTCTCTCTCTCTCCTCTCTCTCTCTCTCTCTCTACCTCTCTCTCTCTCTCTCTCTCTCTCTCTCTCTCTCTCTCTCTCTCCCCCCTCCATCCATCCCCCCTCTCTCTCTCTCTCTCTCTCTCTCTCTCTCTCTCTCTCTCTCTCTCTCTCTCTCTCTCTCTCTCTCTCTCTCTCTCTCTCTCTCTCTCTCTCTCTCTCTCTCTCTCTCTCTCTCTCCCATCCATCCCCCTCTCTCTCTCTCTCTCTCTCTCTCTCTCTCTCTCTCTCTCTCTCTCTCTCTCTCTCTCTCTCTCTCTCTCTCTCTCTCTCTCTCTCTCTCTCTCTCTCTCTCTCTCTCTCTCTCTCTCTCTCTCTCTCTCTCTCTCTCTCTCTCTGATCTTTTCACTACATCCATCTGCTGGTGTTGTGCTGCTTCCTCAACCATCTCTGCTCTTTCTTAATGGTCTCTTCTGATCTTTTCACTACACCATCTGCTGGTGGCAGTGGCAAAACAGGGAATTAAATGGAGTAGCGCTGTAAACAAAACGCTCACTTCACTTGGCACCAGATTGGATCGTGTCAGCACAACCCTCACCTAGTTACTTTTTGCCGTGTGGTTTCTTATTTTGCAGGAGTTGTCGCTGCATTGCGCTGTTATAGGCATGACGTTTTACTGTACGTCCTGCCTTTGTAACGGAGGTGGTTTTACAATGCCTCGGCGTTAACTCAGTGGGCTAAGACAGTCTTGTCTTAGGAGACCCGGGTTTGAACCTGGCGGTCACATCCTCAAAGAAGATTCACACACACACTACCCTTTCTCGTTTCAAAGACTCTCTCTGACACTATAATGGCCTCTGACCAGTTTGAGTACCATTACAGAGTCCCTTATCAGAGAATACATTGATGCTGGCACCATAAATGGATCATTTTCAGAAGGCAGGCCACCATCAGCTGGTAGCATTAGGCTCTTCAGACAGTCCTAATTCTCCCTACTGTAATTAGAAATCTCCAGCTCCACTCCTATGTTGCTCAATTACACTAATATGGGAGTGATTACAGACACATTAATGAATATCCGGCCTCATCCAGGCCTAATTACGCATTAATTCATCATTTAGAATGGTTTATGACCTTTAAATCCTATCCGCTCGCCGCACACAAAATACATTTTTTAGGGGGGGGGGGGGCATTTGTATTGGATGTATGTTGTATGGCTTATTATCAAGGGGATTGTCATTTTGGTGAATTGATGATACATGTTACATATCAAATGTGGCCTCACTGTGTTAAGAATATGTCATGAGAATAGGCCTACTCTTACAATAAGCTGTTTGATCACTTAAAATTAATCCGATAATCTACAAAGCTGTGCTGTTGCCCCTAAAAACACCAGGTCCTTCCTTACAGTTCTTGTCTTTGATGGACTGGACTGCTTTGAGTTTCTCCATCTCCATTGAAGATAATGTAATTGCCCCTAGCTACTGCGCTAGCCTTCTGCGGTCAAATTCAACCATGCATTTTCCCACAGCTCTATTTCAGACATAATTGGTTTCATTGTGTGGACAATGGCCATCGGTGCTAGATAATTAAGCAGTATGAATTAGCTCTATACAAAGCTCAGGCTGATAAATCTCCCAGTAGTAAATCTAGACCTGAGGCATATAGCTCCATGTCTCGGAGTCTCAGTCCGAGAAAACACAGGAACCCTTGGTCATACAGATGTATTGGTTTAGGGTGTATCTGTGTATATGTAATGCAGCTAACCACCTCTCTCTCTCTCTCTCTCTCTCTCTCTCTCTCTCTCTCTCTCTCTCTCTGTATGTGTGTGTGTGTGTTGTGTGTTGGGGCGCAGACCTGGCTACTTCTCCTTCCTAGACCCTTTTTCCCCTGGGGTGTGGCTCTTTATGCTGCTAGCCTACCTGGCAGTCAGCTGTGTGCTCTTTCTGGTTGCCAGGTGCGTCCTCCAACTCCTCTCAGCTCCACATTGACATCTGCTGGTGCTTTGGAGGAACTGACATGTCGTATTCAGTACAACTCTGCACTATGTGTTGCGTCCCAATAGTCTCTCCTTTCTCCCGAGTTGTGCACTTGTTCATGGATTTGAAAGGAAATGACTGGTATACGGGAATTCCCTATAGCCCATGGAGTAGTGAACGAGTGCACACTTCAGGAGGAAGGAGAGATTATTTGGGTAGCAGGCCACAACCCATTGATGTCATAATGTATGTATGTATTTATTGTGTAAATAAGTCATTTCATTTCTGTGAAAAAAAGAGTGTGGGGGGGCACCTTTCTCAAGTTGATGGAAGTGGAATCATCTTGATTACATGCTGATGTCATGTGACTGTACCTGAAAGAAACATTTGGTACATTTAAATAAGCAACAATACAAGAAAACAACCTCCCACTGAAAAGTGACAGCGACAACAGCTGTAATGAGACATTCTGAGAGGAGGGGTTGCCAAAGGTCAATTATTCTTTACTAAGTTTGTATGTTGAAGGAAGCTTAATACAGTGTTCCCCTTGTACTGCATTGTGTTTTCCCATTGAAGATTTGCCTGTGGTCGAAGCATGCTTTAAATTAATTACAGGTTTTTAGAACTTGGATCATCCTACAAACACAGTAATATACCGGAAGCTGTCATGGCAGCTCAATGGTCTGCTCACAGCAGACTGCAGCAGGTGTATGGGAGCGTATACCAGCTGACCCAGGGGGACTAAAAACCACGTTACACCACCTCATGGGATTCAAGATTACTTTGTGCTTCGCTGACTGTTTCAGTTGTCGTTTCCCCCCTCTAATTTCTCTCACTGTGTCCCTGCGTTCATGTCTGTATGTCTGTGTGTCTGCGTGTATGTTTAGACTCACCCCTTACGAGTGGTACAATCCCCACCCCTGCTTGAAGGGGCGCTGTAACCTCCTCATCAACCAATACTCGCTGGGCAACAGTTTCTGGTTCCCCGTGGGGGGGTTCATGCAGCAGGGGTCCACCATCGCCCCCCGCGCCCTCTCCACGCGCTGCGTCAGTGGAGTATGGTGAGTACAATAAAAAATGATTCTCACTTTGTCCTTCCCAGCACAGTTCCAGCAACTATGGCGGATGTATAACCAAGGTCCCGCTCGGTTTGGCGCAGTAGTGTGGAAAAGGGTAATAGTGTACTCACTCAGTCACACTTAGACACTTGTATGCATACTGCATATGTATCCGTCTCGAAGCTTCCACACTACCTTGCAGACCTGAACCGTACTTGTAGCCCGTGGCTTTTGACCTCTCTCTACTGCGGTTTCAGGGATATCAAAGTAACATTTTGATCATGTAATTTGTGTGTCGCTGCTCCAATTAGCCTGCCATCTTGGCCCTGAGTATTTCCTATTCAGGTCACGTGGTCATGGAAAACGCAGCGTCTGATACTATACCTGATACCGTGCCGCCGAGATAGTCTGTGTGTGAGTCTATACCTGGTAAGCTATAAAAACAACGAGTAGCACACTGTATATGTATAACCTTAACATTCATTTATTGGGTAAGAAAACACCAACGTTTCAGCGTCACTGTGCCATCTTCAGGGTGACAGAAGGCACATTATACCTGGTAGACACTGAGGTAGTCTGTGTGAGTCTATAGCTGATACTGTACCTCTGAGGGTAGTCTGTGTGAGTCTATAGCTGATACTGTACCTCTGAGGGTAGTCTGTGTGAGTCTATAGCTGATACTGTACCTCTGAGGTGGTCCCAGTCGGTACGTCTGACTGCTGCTCCCGCTGTCCCTCCAGGTGGGCGTTCACCCTGATCATCATCTCGTCCTACACGGCCAACCTGGCTGCCTTCCTCACTGTCCAGAGGATGGAGGTGCCCATTGAGTCAGTGGACGACCTGGCTGACCAGACGGCCATCGAGTATGGCACCATGCACGGGGGCTCCACCATGACCTTCTTCCAGGTGAAGGGCACACACATACCACACACACACACGGCCCCCTCCACCATAATAGATGACCTGTCACTGATCTTATCTTAGACCCTGTCACCTCACTGTCTGTCCCCCTCTACGTCTCCACTGACCATGACTTATCTGTTTCCTGTCTGATTGTCAATATCCTCTTCCCCCTGAAGGAAAGCTCAGTGCTGCACCTGGAGAGATAGGCAGTGTGGGTCAGCCACTGACTTTCCCTGTCTGTCTATGTAGTTGGCCACAAAGCAGGGTTTCACCTGTCAAAGAGAAAGAGAGAGGGGGGGAGAAAGACAGAGAGAGACAGAGAGAGGGACCAAGAGAGAAAGACAGAGACAAAGACAGAAAGAGAGAGGGAGAATCGGAGAGAGAGTGAGCTCCTCTCTCTCCTTTAGAATCCAATGAGGCCTCTTCTGTGCTCCAGAGCTCAAAGCATGCCCTCAGCCCTCAGATCAGACCATATTGGGCTCCCGAGTGGCACAGCAGTCTAAGGTACTGCATCTCAGTGCAAGAGGTGTCACTATAGTACCTGGTTTGAATCCAGGCTGAATCACATCTGGCTGTGATTGGGAGTCCCATAACGGCGGAGCACAATTGGCCCAGCATCGTCCGGATTTGGCTGGAGTAGGCCGTCATTGTAAATAAGTGACTATTTAACCGACTTGCCTAGTTAAATAAAGGTTCAATAAAAAATGTAACAATTGAAATCTGACCGTGCTTCTATGACATGTCCCCCTATATCATAGAACTCGCGCTACCAGACGTACCAGCGCATGTGGAACTTCATGCACTCCAAGCAGCCCAGTGTGTTTGTGAAGAGCACAGAGGAGGGCATCGCCCGCGTGGTCAACTCCAACTATGCCTACCTGCTAGAGAGCACCATGAACGAGTACTACCGGCAGCGCAACTGTAACCTCACCCAGATAGGAGGTCTGCTGGACACCAAGGGCTACGGCATCGGCATGCCAGTGGGTAAGTGGTGAGAAGGGGATGGAGGAGAAGGAGGGGTGGGTGGGCAGGAGGAGAGAGTATCAACTGTAACCTCACCCGGATAGGCCTGTTGGAAACATCGGCATTGCAGTGGGTAAGAGAAGAGACATAATTTACACGACGCTAACTGTAAGCGGGCATCTTTTTGCCAAATGTATGGGTTTTCTCTGTTCGCTGTCCTCAGTGCAGTGTTTATGAAAAGGAAATGCTGTCACTAACCTCGGTTTCAAAGTCCATGAAAAGTGGAGCAAACACTCCAGGTGAAGCTGGTTGAGTGAAATTATTTAAAGCCGCTCTTGGTATGGACTGGAGTTTGCTTGAATAATCTATATTTCATTGTTCAAAGTCAAACCAACAAATGCGTTGGTCTTTGTCCTTGAAAAGCGTTACCCAAACTGGTCCTCGGAAACCCCTAGCCTTACCACTTACCAGTGTTTATTCAATTTGAGAAACACTGCCTCAGAATACAGTGTGGGATATGCAAATCATAGGTCATAGGAAGGTTACGTTGACACACTCACATATATAGACTAGCACTTCTTGTAAACTGCACTCATCATCATAATGCATAAAAACACATGCTACAGGAAACTTTCCAGGAATTGAAATATATGTTCACTCATTGACGAGATGGTCTTTGCAGGGCTGTGACCCTCTGTGCATTCGGCTGTTCCTCCTCAGGGTCAGTGTACCGGGATGAGTTTGACCTTGCCATCCTCAAGCTGCAAGAAGACAACCGTCTAGAGATCCTGAAGAGGAAATGGTGGGATGGTGGCAAGTGTCCAAAGGAGGAGGATCACCGTGCCAAAGGTGCCTTTACCCCTCCATCTTTCATTCTCTCTCTAGCCATCCATCCTTCCCCCTTGTCCTCCCCCTTTCATCTTACTCCCCCTATTTAGATTGGTTAAGTGTCAGGGTCACTGTGATGCTGACTGTGGTGTGTGGGCGTGTGTGCGTGCGTGCGTGCTTAAATCCCAGCCCCACGTGGCATGCTTGGACAGACTCGGGTGTAGGTGCAAGGTGGTGTCGCTGATATTTGGCAGTCACGTACACAGGATTGCAGTGCGTGGCCTCCAGATTGTGGGCCTGACAAAAACTAGGGCACAGCAATTTGGCTAGGTACTGCTTTGTTTCAGCTGTCGTGGGCAGCCTCACTGTCTGGAGGAGGTGCTTTCTGTACCCTTGAGTGCCATACATACAGGGACCTTTGAAATATTTGGATCCATTTTTGTACATTTGATTGATGGATTCAAATAAAGTGTGTATGTGTGTGTGGGGGCATTTGGGAAAGTATTCAAGAGCCCTTGACTTTTTCCACATTTTGTTACGTTACAGCCTTATTCTTAAATAGATTAAATCGT
This sequence comes from Oncorhynchus keta, assembly GCF_023373465.1. Classification (NCBI taxonomy): domain Eukaryota; kingdom Metazoa; phylum Chordata; class Actinopteri; order Salmoniformes; family Salmonidae; genus Oncorhynchus; species Oncorhynchus keta. Next base: position 45,326,997 of record NC_068421.1, on the reverse strand, counting down.
TTTTTCCCCGCTCAATCTACACATAATAGCCCATAATGACAAAGCAAAACAAAAAAAAATGTAATATCACATTTACATACAATACCAGTCAAAATTTTGGACACACCTACCCATTTAATGATTTTTCTTTATTTTTACTTTATTTTTTCTAAATTTCAGAATAATAGTGAAGACATCAAAACTATGAAATAACAAATATGGAATCATGTAGTAACCAGATTCCTCAAAGTAGCCACCCTTTGCCTTGATGACAGCTTTGTACACTCTTGGCATTCTCTCAACCAGCTTCACCTGGAGTGTTTGTCCAACTCATCCCAAACCATCTCAATTGGGTCGAGGTCAGGTGATTGTAGAGGCCAGGTCATCTGCTGCAGCACTCCATCACTCTACTTGTTGGTCAAATAGGCCATACACAGCCTGGAGGTGTGTTGGGTTATTGTTCTGTTGAAAAACAAATGATAGCCTTTCAAAGCGCAAACCATATTGGATGGCGTATCACTGCAGAATGCTGTGGTAGCCATGCTGGTTAAGTGAATTCAAATAAATCACCCCCACACCATCACTCCTCCTCCATGCTTCATGGTGGGAACCACACATGTGGAGATCATTCGTTCACCTACTCTGCGTCTCACAAAGACATGGAGGTTGGAACCAAAAATCTTAAAATTGGACTCATCTGACCAAAGGACAGATTTCCACCGGTCTAATGTCCATTGCTCATGTTTATTGGCATAAGCAAGTCTCTTCTTATTATTGGTGTCCTTCAGTAGTGGTTTCTTTGCAGCAATTCAACCATGAAGGCCTGATTCACGCAGTCTCCTCTGAACAGTTGATGTTGAGATGTTTCTGTTGCTTGAACTTTGAAGCATTCATTTAGACTGCCATTTCTGAGGCTGGTAACTCTAATGAACGTATCCTCTGCAGCAGAGGTAACTCTGGGTCTTCCTTTCCTGTGGAGGTCCTCATGAGAGCCAGTTTCAACATAGTGCTTGATGGTTTTTGCGACTACACTTGAAGAAACTTTCAAAGTTCTTGAAATGACTGACCTTCAAGTCTTAAAGTAATGATGGACTGTCATTTCTCTTTGCTTATTTGAGCTGTTCTTGCCATAATATGGACTTGGTATTTTACCAAATAGATTTACCATCTTTTGCATACCACCCCTAACTTGTAACAACACAACCGATTGGCTCAAACACATTAAGAAGAAAGAAATACCACAAATGTACTTTTAACAAGGCACAGCTGTTAATTGAAATACATTCCAGATGTCTACCTCATGAAGCTGGTTGAGAGAATGCCAAGAGTGTGCAAAGCTGTCATCAAGGCAAAGGGTGGCTACTTTGAATCATTTTATTTGTTTAACACTTTTGCATTTCTACATGATTCCATATGTGTTGTTTCATAGTTTTGATGTCTTCACTATTATTTTACAATGTAGAAAATAGTCAAATAAAGAAAAACCCTTGAATGAGTAGGTGTGTCCAAACTTGTGTCTGATACTGTAAGTATGCAGGCCCTTTACTCAGTACTTTGTTGAAGCACCTTTGGCAGCGATTACAGGTTCGAGTCTTCTTAGGTATGACGGTCCAAGCTTGGCAAACCTGTATTTGGGGAGTTTCTCCCAATCTCTGCACATTCTCTCAAGCTCTGTCAGGTTTGATGGGGAGCGTTGCTGCACATCTGGGCCTGATTGGTGGAGTGCTGCAGAGATGGCTGTCATTCTGGAAGGTTCTCCCATCTCCACAGAGGAACTGTGATACTCTGTCAGAGTGACCATTGGGTTCTTGGTTACCTCCCTGACCAAGCCCATTCTCCCCCGATTGCTCAGTTTGTCCGGGCAGCCAGCTCTAGGAAGAGTCTTGGTGGTTCCAAACTTCTTCCATTTAAGAATGATTAAGGCCACTGTGTTGTTAGGGACCTACAATGCTGCAGACATGTTTTGGTACCCCTTCCCAGATCTGTGCCTCGACACAATCCTGTCTCGGAGCTCTACGGACAATTCCTTTGACCTCATGACTTGGTTTTTGCTCTGACATGCACTGTCAATTGTGGGAACTTATATAGACAGGTGTGATGCCTTTCCAAATAATGTCCAATCAATTGAATTTACCACAGGTGGACTCCAAGTTGTAGAAACATCTCAAGGATGACCAATGGAAACAGAATGCACCAGAGCTCAGTTTCGGATCTCATAGCAAAGGGACTGAATCCTTATCTAAATAAGGTATTTCTGGGTTTTGAATTTTTTTGAATCTCTTTCCCTCTCTCTCTTTCTTTCTTTCTTTCTTTCTTTCTCTCTGTCTCTCGCCCTCGCTCTCTCCCTCTCTCCTAGGACTAGGCATGGAAAACATAGGCGGTATCTTCGTGGTGCTGGTGTGCGGTCTCCTGGTGGCCATCTTCATGGCGGTGCTGGAGTTTATGTGGTTTCTGCGGCAGACGCCCGGAACAGAGGTGAGAGAGGGCTATTTTACCTGCATCTGCTTTGTCTCCCTCTCCCCGCCCTGATGCGCTCTTCTCCCAGACGCAGCTCGACTCCAGAAGCAGCAAGCCCCACGAGCCCCACTATGCTGCCTCACACAGGGTGAAGCACATAGCTTCCTATCCCTGCCAGCCCCTTGCCAAGTGTGCGCCATTCCTTTTATTTGCCTCTTGAGACCTCTGCCAAAGATAATACCTCACATACACTATCTATCTGCATGCCTTTATGTAGTAGACCTCAGCTGTCTCCACTGGTAGTGAATGTGACTGTAAATGCTGTGCTTTTATTCTTGAACAACCTCAAATCAGCCCGCTTTGAATTCATTTTTGAACGAGACGTAGTTTCATGGTTTGGAAATGATTTAATTTCAGTTTCTGCTGTATCTTTCTGTGATGTTTTTCTTTACGAAATATGACTGTTTTCAATTGTTCCCGATACAACACTGTGATATAAAAAAATATATATCTAAATAAACCAGCCTGTGTACAGAAAAGCCCATGCCACCTGACTTATTTTTTGGGGGGACTAGGAAACAATCAAATTAGTGTGTGTGCGCACAAGCTATCTATCTATCTATCTAAGTGCGTATCTGGAATGGCTTGTTTGATTTTTGTCAGTTATAATGGCATGGCTCATAGCCCACGCAATGCCTCTGTAAGCTTGTTCCCTTCTATTACATTGCACAAAGGGAGATGCCATGGCCAACACAGTTAGAAAGATGTACTGTGTGACTACAGCTAACTGTGATGTGTGGATTATCATGCCTGTTCTCCTCGCCCTGTCTTCGTCTAGTCCACACTGACACTGTGTGATATCATTGGGAGAGGAAGACAGAGAGGAGACCAAACCAGCACACACATTTAACGCAATAAGGGAAATGCAGGGCAGGGATTTGTCTTATGTTACGAGGATGAGAATGGCAAAATGTATAATGTAACTAGTATTTCACAATAATTTCATATAATATATAAGAATGCGAAAGGAATACACTACATTACCAAAAGTATGTGGACACCTGCTCGTCGAACATCTCTTTCCAAAATCGTGGGCATCAATATGGAGTTGGTCCCCACTTTGCTGCTATAACAGCACCACTCTTCTGGGAAGGCTTTCCACTAGATGTTAGAACATTGCTGCAGGGACTTTCTTTCATTCAGCCACGAGCATTAGTGAGGTTGGGCACTGATGTTGGGTGATTAGGCCCACAGTCGGCGTTCCAATTCATCCCAAAGGTGTTCGATGCGATTGAGGTCAGGGCTCTGTGCAGGCCAGTCAAGTTCTTCCACACCGATCTCGACAAAGTGTTTCTTTACGGACCTCGCTTTGTGCACGGGGGCATTGTGCTGCAACAGGAAAGGGCCTTCCCCAAACTGTTCCCAAAAAGTTGGCAGCACAGAATCGTCTAGAATTTCATTGTTATGCTGTAGCGTTAAGATTTCCCTTCATGCAACTAAGGGGCATAGCCCAACGTATAAAAAGCAGGCCCAGACCATTATTCCTCCTCCACCAAACTTTACAGTCGGCATTATGCATTGGGTCAGGTAGCCATCTCCTGGCATCCGCCAAACGCAGATTTGTCCGTCAGACTGCCAGATGGTGAAGAGTGATTCATGACTTCGTAGAACGCATTTCCACTGCTTCAGAATCCAATGGTGGTGAGCTTTACACTACTCCAGCCGACACTTGCACATGGTGATCTTAGTCTTGCGTGTGGCTGCTCAGCCATGGAAGCCTATTTCATGAAGCTCCTGAGGAACTGTTATTGTGCTGACTGTGCTTCCAGAGGCAATTTGGTACTAGGTAGTGAGTGTTGCAACCAAGGACAGACGATTCTTACACACTACTTTCACTCGGCGGTCCCGTTCTGTGAGCTTGTGTGGCCTACCACTTCGCGGCTGGGCCGTTGTTGCTCCTAGATGTTTCCACTTAACAATAACAGCACTTACAGTTGACAGGGGTAGCTCTAGCAGGGCATACATTTGACAAACTGACTTGGAAAGGTGGCATCCTATGACAGTGCCACGTTAAAAGTCACTGAGCGCTTCAGTAAGGCCATTCTACTGCCAATGTTTGTCTATGGAGATTGCATGTCTGTGGCTGAAATGGCTAAATCCACTCATTTAAATGTGTGTCTACATACTTTTGAATATACAGTGGCTTGCGAAAGTATTCACCCCCTTGGCATTTTTCTTATTTTGTTGCCTTACAACCTGGAATTAAATTAGATTTTTGGGGGGTTGTATCATTTGATTTACACAACATGCCTACCACTTTGAAGATGCAAAATATTTTTTATTGTGGAAACAAACAACAAATAAGACAAAAAAAACTGAACTTGAGCGTGCATAACTATTCACCCCCCAAACGTCAATACTTTGTAGAGCCACATTTTGCAGCAATTACATCTGCAAGTTTCTTGGGGTATGTCTCTATAAGCTTGGAACATCTAGCCATTGGGATTTTTGCCGATTCTTCAAGGCAAATCTGCTCCAGCTCCTTCAAGTTGGATGGGTTCCACTGGTGTACAGCAATATTTCAGTCATACCACAGATACTCAATTAGATTGAGGTCTGGGCTTTGACTAGGCCATTCCAAGACATTTAAATGTTTCCCCTTAAACCACTCGAGTGTTGCTTTAGCAGTATGCTTAGGGTCATTGTCCTGCTGGAAGGTGAACCTCCATCCCAGTCTCAAATCTCTGGAAGACTGAAACAGGTTTCCCTCAAGGATTTCCCTGTATTTAATGCCATCCATCATTCCTTCAATTCTGACCGGTGTCTAAGTCGCTGCCAATGAAAAAACATCCCCACAGCATGATGCTGCCACCACCATGTTTAACTGTGGGGATGGTGTTCTCGGGGCGATGTAAGGTTTTGGGTTTGTGTCAGAAATAGCCATTTCCTTGATGGCCAAAAAGCTACATTTTTGTCTCATCTGACCAGAGTACCTTCTTCCATATGTTTGGGGAGTCTCCCACATGCCTTTTGGCGAACACCAAACATGTTTGCCTATTTTCTGGCCACTCTTCCGTAAAACCCAGCTCTGTGTAGTGTACGGCTTAAAGTGGATACTCCAAGATACTCCAATCTCCCCGGCGGCCCTCTTGGCAGGTTTGTTGTGGTGCCATATTCTTTTTTTAATAATGGATTTAATGGTGCTCTGTGGGATGTTCAACGTGTTTGATCTTTTTTTATAACCCAACCCTGATCTTTGTCCCTGACCTGTTTGGAGAACTCCTTTATATTCATGGTGCCGCTTGCTTGGTGGTGCCCCTTGCTTAGTGGTGTTGCAGACTCTGGGGCCTTTCAGAACAGGTGTATATTTTCGGAGATCATGTGACAGATCATGTGACAGATTGCACACAGGTAGACTTAATTTAGCTAATTGTGTGACTTCCGAAGGTAATTGGTTGCACCAGATCTTATTTAGGGGCTTCATAGCAAAAGGGGCTGAATACATATGCACCCACCACTTCTCCGTTTTTTTTTATTTCACTTCACCAATTTGGACTATTTTGTGTATGTCCATTACATGAAATCCAAATAAAAATCTATTTAAATTACAGGTTGTAATGCATGAAAATAGGAAAAACGCTAAGGGGGATGAATCATTTTGCAATGTCAGTATTTAACCATCAAGTACCATATAGAATGTTGTACAGTTGTCTATTTTTCCTTGAAACCCCTAGGTTTTTGTGATATTTTGCCAACAAACTTAATCTTAAGCTCTTTTTGTTAGATATTGTCAGACTAAAATGCCCAGTACATCCCACTCTATCCTATTTGTGTAGCTGTTGTCTGTCCTGCATGGTGTCTGTCAGTCGGAGGACCACTTTGGAAACAAGCGTTTTAATTCATGCTTTCAAGTGATATCGTCTGGGTCCACATTGTACATTTTGTTGTATTATGTCTATTACCCAAAATACTTATTTTTTAAAATTCAGCCTGCCCGTCAGTCTCTGATCTTGCAGTGTGTCAGTGAGATCTCCCGGCCTCTCTCTCCCTGTGTGTGTTTCAGCTGTCGGTGTGTGAGGAGATGCTACGGGAGCTGCAGGGGATCGTCCTGTGCCGGGACAGCCTACAGCTGAGGCGTCGGCGGGGGACGACCATGCTCCGTCCTCGCCCCCTACCCCTGGAGGAGCGCCGGCGGGCTGCTGCTGTCAGCTTGAGCAATGGCAAGCTGTGTGGCGCTGCCGCCGGCCTGCCCCTCTCCGAGCCCTTCTCCCACAGACTGGCACAGGAGGCAGCTCTGGTGGCGCGGGGCTGCAGCCACATCCGCATCTGCCCTGAGTGCCGGCGCTTCCAGGGGCTGCGTGGCATGCGTCCCGGGGGCGGCCCCAGCCATGGGGCCTCGCCGACTCACAGCGAGGAGAGCATAGAGTGGGAGAAAACGACCAACAGTAGCGAACCCGAATAACAAGGAAGCACCCCCTTGACCTAGACAACCCCTTTATACCTACCTAGACCACCACACACCCACTGTACTACTGTACCCAGTAGGCACCCCTCCACAGGGGCAACAGGGAGCATCATGGGAAGGTCATGTGGTACTGTGACAGGAGCTGCTTTGGTCCTGGTGCGTTTGATGTTGGAGGACAGCGGCTGGGGCGATGTCTTTGGCTGTGGATATTTTGAGCGCGTCACCCGTGGAAGGGATCTTTGAGCTCTGGAATGATGCCCTGGGCTTAGAGATGGAACTGCCATTGGACATATCCATAGAGACTACCAGAGGAAGTCCGTGAGAAGGGACACAACCTCTCTGTATGGGCTGTCTGTCTCGAAGGCCCCATGCCCTGTCTAGGATGTGAAGGACACAGGTTATGGTGCATTTGTACTATGCAGTATTTTCTGTCACTCATTGTGCTAATTGTTGATCTGTTTTTAAATTATTTCTCCTTTTGTTGTGTTCTTGACATTGATCATATTGTTACCATTCTATTGTTCTCTGAGACGATACGATGTTTTCTTTTCCCGAGTGTGTACATTATTGCCTTTTCAGAGCTACAAACAGAGAACACATAGAAAAAGACTTCCAATGCAGCATCATTCTTTGAATACTTTTTTTTGTGTGTGAAAGTGCCAAAAAAAGAAGCTGATCTTGAACGATGGGCATCACGGCCTTGAGACAACGACGACAAAGAGAACCGAAGATAAAAACAAACACAATGACTTGTTTTATAATAGTGATTATATTCTATACAAAAATATGTTTTAGATATATTTCTGAAAGACAGCAATGCATGTCAGCAAGTGTGATGCTGATGATTGGAGGGGAGAATGAGTTTCCCGTTCAAAGAATTTGCCCAGAGACACAAAGAACCCCAATGTAATCAGAAATAGTCATCATTCATTCCCTTTGCTCATGTGTGGGACCTGTCTCTTGATATTGCCCCCAGATCATGGGGCATTAACACTAGATACCACAACATACCACCATTTTGAGTTTCTTCCCATTGCCCACTGTGGTATACAGTCTCATATGAATCGCATATACTGTAAGTGATTGATATGAGTTCACTATTCCCAATTTGTGCTCTCTATTCCATCTGTTCAACACTCTCTCGTCTTCGTGCTGCACTATTGCCTTGACATGACCCAGACCCACTCTCTGCGGCGTGCACCATACACTCATGCACGCGCGCAGGAATGCACGCACTCACACATGCGGGCACAAAGGCATGCGCGGCACATACACACAGACACTACATACACAGTACACACAGGCAATGCAGATAGTCACACTGCAGAGGTAGAGTCATACTGAGATGGTGGCATTGGGGAAGAATCCAACACATTCCAGAACCAATTCAAACTGAATGCTCCCGTAAATGTTTTTACAGGAATTTTACTTTGATTTTTTAAAGACCCCAAATGAAACATTGTCTTACGCTTTCATATGTATGAGGGGTTTGAAGTCTTTTATGTGACATTTTTTCCTGGATCACCATCTGTTTTGTAAATTCTGCAATATGCATCGCAAAAAAATTATATGGAGCCTAAATTAAATGGGAATAATTGGGTAGAGGCCTACTGATTTCCCAATTCGTACAAACTTCAATTTTGGGGTGAGCTGTCCCTCGAACCATCAACAGAGACCCTCATTGCAAGATCTGGGTCCTATTAATTAGGCACCAAACTGAACAAAAGGGGTGAAACAGGGAGGGCCTACTTGAACTTGTCCAATCAGAAACTTAGCAAAAATAAAATGGAAGTGTTTTCCATCACATGCCCTAATGAATACGACCCTTGTAATGAAATCAAGGCCAGATTTGATTTGTGGAGCAAAGCTGTTCTTTCTCCGTGTGTTCATTCAAGTTGATTTATTCAGTGTACCATATCGCAAATTCTTCGATGTAGCATATAATGTTACTCATTTCCTGGATGTTTTATAAGTTGCTGGTGGTGTCCTTGAGATTTGCTGTTTTGGCTGTGCTTTTCTACTAAATGGACTAAAATGAGTGGGCGACAGTGAACAACTGTGGCCTGTCTGTCAACATTAGGCTTTGATGGATCCGTCTCCTTGACAATGCCCAAAAGGTGTGCCACTCATATGTCAAGAGTGCCTGAAACCAGGCCATCTTGACAAAGTATTTGATTGGAGGCATCCAGGTATGTTAGGTTCATTTGTATTTGTCACATCCAATCTAAAATCTGGATGGACTCTTTCAGCATTTGAATTGAATCCACTATTTAGTTGATATCATTCATCTCTAAAATTGCTTTTCAAGGCATCTATACAACGCGTCAGTCAAACATTCCCCATAGTATATGCGTTCTCCTGCCTTAGTGTAGGCGGCTGAAAAACCTAGGCCATATATTTTTACAATTATGATAATGAAACGGCTAAGCAGATTGCTTAGGTTGGGTCAATGAGGATCTGAGACTGGAGAAAGAACTGTTGTCTATTTTCATAAAGCCTTCATCTATATCTCTTGAGCCAGCAGGCCACAAATGCAAAAGATCTCTTTAGAACAGTGGTATTCAAACTTTTTCAGCGGGGAATCCATTTTTTCCGCCAGAATGTCTGGGGACCTCGTTTTTTTCCCAGAGAATTTCTCGCGAACCAACCACAAATCGAATGACACAACCTTAAAATCTGTACATTTACATTTTTACATCAATAAATAACCTTCAATTCATTGCACTTTCATCTCTTATAAAAAAAAATAAAAGAAACCAATAAACACATTTACTGAATAAAATTATATTTTCGAATGATCTTTCTCAAAAACATTTCTATATTGTTCCATACAATAATCTGTACACTAAATTGTTTGTTCCTAAAAAAAATCTACATGCTGATTGAGTGTACAAAACATTAGGAACACCTGCTCTTTCCATGACAGACTGTCCAGGTGAATCCAGGTGAAATCTATGATCCCTTATTGATGTCACTTGTTAAATCCACTTCAATCAGTGTGGATGAAGGGGAGGAAACAGGTTAAAGAAGGTTTTTTTAAGCCTTGAGACAATTGAGATATAGATTATGTATGTGTGACCTTCAGAGGGTGAATGGGCAAGACAAAAGATTTAAGTGCCTTTGAATGGGGTATGGTAGTAGGTGCCAGGCGCACCGTTTAGTGTTTTAAGAACTGCAACGCTGCTGGGTTTTTCATGCTCAACAGTTTTCCGTGTGTAGCTAGAATGGTCCACCATTAAAAGGACATCCAGCCAACTTGACACAACTGTGGGAAGCATTGGAGTTAACATAGGCCAGCATCCCTGTGGAACGCTTTCGACACATTGTAGAGTCCATGCCCCAACAAATTGAGGGTATTAGGAAGGTGTTGCTAATGTTTTGTAAAAAAAAAAAAAACATTTTTTAAACATTTTGCCTACCCCACTGCAGCGACCCCAACTTTGAATACCACTTTTTTTAAAGGTTCTCTCACTTCAATGCTAGAAAATCACTAGTGAATTAATTTAGTAGCCAATGTCACCACATTCAACAAATATGAAGTATGCCCCATTAAAAGTCCCTCAATAAAACCAAATGTGGTGTTGTAATTTAACAATTCCTTTACTTGTGGTATGCAGGGCCATTCTATTCCTTAGTTTCATTTTACAAATGAAATCATCATCTGGGATCATCATCCGTTTTCAAAGGATTCGATTTCTTCTCAAATGCCTGTTCATTTTACCACTAGAGACCAGTCCGACATGTTTCCATACAATGTGAATACCCGTCAAATAAATTATGTTTTATGCTTTACAAGAGGTTTTACCCTGTGAGTGACGTTGTCCTGGTTTTTGATGTATAACTATTCTCTGAGAAATGTTTTCTGTACAGTGCGTTTGTTTTCGAGCTTCTATGGATACAGAGAGAGGGGGTAAAGAATAGGCTGTACAGAGCTCATTGTTATATCATACAGAGGCTATAGTGTCAATGCACACAATCCTCTTATGGAACATTGTTGTCATAAGTGTGTAAATACAGAATGCTCAACCAGGGTTTCCCTGTGGAGGTTCCAGGGGCTCTCTATTTCTACAAGCCCTCAGCCTAACCATCAAATTGAACTTGTGGGAACACATCCACACATCCACATACAAGCACATACAACTACAGGCATGATGAGTAATGATACATTCACACCCTAATTATCAGTTTTTCTATAATATCTAGTTGCTAGGTCACAGAGATTGCGTCCTAAATGGTGCCTTTTTTGCTATTACCTGCTCTGGTCAAAAGTAGTGTGCGCTATATAGGGAATGGGGTGCCATTTGGGATGCAAACTGAGACAATGTGGGGTCAGCTGGATGAACTCCCGGGTTTAGTGGGATTCTGTGCACCTAACTTTTATGCACGAAAACATTCATAGACATTAAATCAAGCCTAGTTGAAATGAGATTGCCAATTACCTTGAAGGCTAAAGGGAGTTGAATTGGAATGAAGAGGAATCGTCATGTAGAAGAAGTAGCACTCAGACTTTCACTGGGAGACCTTGGGCAGGATTTGGCTGCTAATTTCTATGCTTTATTTTCTTATGTTGTCATTTTTATTCCACTATAAATACATTTCTTAAAACATAAACCGCCATTGTGAGGGTTTCCTGGTTGTTATGTTGTCTTTATTGAACATTGTAAGGCCATGCAACACTTTAACACGAATGGTGGATACAGTGGCGGTCATAGCCGTTTAAGATGGGAGGAGGACATTTTGTTTTTGCATGAGCATGGCCTTATTTCTATTACAGCATACTGGATGACTTCCATTCATATTCTATTCACCTAGTTCAATGTGGCATCGGGCTACTACATGATACTCAAATTTTTATTTGACCCATCATGAGGTTGCTACCATAATGAGACTATGAGTGATAGTTTACAACGTATTGTAACAGTCAAAAGTTTGGACATACCTACTCATTCAAGGGTTTTTCTTTATTTTTACTATTTTCTACACTGTAGAATAATAGTGAAGACATCAAAACCATGAAATAACACATATGGAATCATGTACTAACCAAAAAAGTGTTAAACAAAATAGATTTTAGATTTTAGATTCTTCAAAGTAGCCACATTTGACCTTGATGACAGCTTTGCACACTCTTGTTATTCTCTCAACCAGCTTCATGAGGTGGTCACCTGGAATGGATTTAAATTCATGCGGTTGAGCCAATCAGTTGTGTTGTGACAAGGTAGGGGTGGTATACAGAAGATAACCCTATTTGGTAAAAGACCAAGTTCAAAAACAGCCCAAATAAGGAAAGACAAACAGTCCATCATTACTTTGAGGCATGAAGGTCAGTCAATCCGGAACATTTCAAGAACTTTAGAAGTTTCTTCAAGTGCAGTCGCAAAAACCATCAAGTGCTATGATAAAACTGGCTCTCATTAGGGCCGCCACAGAAAAGGAAGACCCAGAGTTACCTCTGCTGCAGAGAATACGTTCATTAGATTTACCAGATTGCAGCCCAAATAAATGCTTCACAGAGTTCAAGTAACAAACACATCTCAACATCAACTGTTCAGAGGACACTGCGTGAATCAGGCCTTCATAGTCGAATTGCTGCAAAGAAACCACTACTAAAGGACACCAATAAGAAGAAGAGACGTACTTGGGCCATGCAAACAGGCAATGGACATTAGACCGGTGGAAATCTGTCCTTTGGTCTGATGAGTCCAAATGTTTTATTTTTGGTTCCATTCGCTGTGTATTTGTGAGATGCAGAGTAGGTAAACGGACGATCTCTTCATGTGTGGTTCCCACCGTGAAGCATGGAGGAGGAGGTGTGACGGTGTGGGGGTGCTTTGCTGGTGAAACTCTGTGATTTATTTAGAATTCAAGGCACACTTAACCAGCATGGCTACCACAGCATTCTGCAGCGATACGCCATCCCACCTGGTTTGCACTTAGTGGGATTATCATTTGTTTATCAACAGGACAATGACCAAACACACCTCCAGGCTGTGTAAGGCCTATTTGACAAAGGAGGAGAGTGATGGAGTGCTGCAGCAGATGACCTGGCCTCCACAATCACCCAACCTCAACCCAATTGAGATGGTTTGGGATGAGTTGGACCACAAAGTGAAGGAAAAGCAACCAACAAGTGCTCAGCATATGTGGGAACTCCTTCAAGACTGTTGGAAAAACATTCCAGGTGAAGCTGGTTGAGAGAATGCCAAGAGTGTGCAAAGCTCTCATCAAGGCAAAGGGTGTAAACTTTGAAGAATATAAAAAATATATATATTTTGATTTAATACTTTTTTGTGTACTACATTATTACATATGTATTATGTCATAGTTCTGATTTCAAAATAAAGAAAAACCCTTGAATGAGTAGGTGAGTCCAAATTTGAGTTTATAGATCTAGGATGTAATCAAACAAGAGTTTATATTACACAAATTCATGCATGTTTATCCCCATTTCTTTTCGTTTGATTCCGTTTACAGATTTCTTTCAACAGAATCAGTGGAATGAATACACCCCTGAACACGGTAAACACAGTTTACTTTCACTCTCTTCCTCTCACCTTTTCTCTTCGTTTGTGGAATCCAATGCACAACATGAGCAGGTGAAAAAATCTTTCCAAGCCAAACCATATGAAAACCGCTACACACAGCCTACATTGTTGTCCCTATATTAGCTAAAGTAACGCCATAGTCAGCATAGCTAATAGAAGTAATGCGTTTGTAATCCCGCTACAATCATGCAGAACGTTACAGTCAGTAGTTAGCAGTTACACCGGTGGGCCCCAGTGGCAATAAATTAGTCAAACCAAAAGCTTACCTTGACTTGGAAGAGTACCAGTGTTGTGTTGGATATAGCCAGCTACAGTATCTAACATAACATTCCTCTGTTTGACCAGGGTGTTTAAGTCGGCTAAACTAGTTAGCTACATTTGCTAGCTAAGTAAGTGAAACCGAAAATGAGAAAAAAAATCTCTCTCTCTCGCTTCTCCTTCATTTGTGAATAAATTAATTTGTTCAAAACTGTTAAACTATTGTCTTTCTCTCTATTTGAGTCGACTACTTACCACATTTTTTGCACTGTGTAAGTCTTACTGTGTCTATGCAAGAAGGTGAGAACCATGAACCTTCTAGGTTTTGTATTGAATTCAATGTACCCAGAGGAGGATTGAAGCTACCTGTCTTCCAGCTACACCATGGTGCTACCCTACAGAGTGATGTTGAGGCTACTCTAGACATTCATTGCAAAACATCGTGTTTTAATCAATTATTTGGTGACGTGAATATATTTAGTATAGTTTTATCTAAAAATTATAACTTTTAAAATTGACAAAAAAAATAATTCAATTCACTGAGGAAGACAGTGCTCCCCTTCCTCCTCTGAGAAGTCTCCAATGGGTGAATAATATTCCCAGTTATATAGGCAAGCATCCTAGTGGTTAAGAGGGGCTAGCCAGAAGCTGGTATGTTGCCAATTCGAATCCAGGGTCCGACAGGACAAATCTGGCGGGAAGGGAGCTGGCAAAAGGGTTGCTGGTATCAAATCAAATTGTATTTGTCACATCCTCCGAATACAAGTGTAGACGTTACAGTGAAATACGTTCTTACAAGCACTTAACCAACAATAAAAAATGTCAATAATAAACAAATAGTTAAAGAGCAACAGTAAAATAACAGTAACAAGCCGATATACAGGGGTTACCGGTACAGAGTCAATGTGTGGGGGCACCGGTTAGTCAAGGTATTTGAAATAATATGTACATGTAGGTAGATATGTACACACATCTGTAAAAGTTTGTGAGTGTCTTTGGTGACAAGCCAAATTTCTTCAGCCTCCTGAGTTTGAAGAGGCGTTGCTGCGCCTTCTTCACCACGCTGTCTGTGTGGGTGGACCATTTCAGTTTGTCCGTGATGTGTACGCCGAGGAACTTAAAACTTTGCACTTTCTCCACTACAGCCCTGTCGATGAGAATGGGGCATGCTCGGTCCTCCTTTTCCTGTCGTCCACAATCATCTCCTTTGTCTTGATCATGTTTAGGGGGAGATTGTTATCCTGGCACCACATGGCCAGGTCTCTGGCCCCCGTGTTGAGGATCAGCGTGGTAGATGTGTTGTTACCTACCCTTACCACCTGGGGGTGGCCCGTCAGGAAGTCCAGGATCCAGTTTTAGAGGGAGGTGTTTAGTCCCAGGGTCCTTAGCTTAGTGATGAGCTTTGAGGGCACTATGGTGTTGAACGCTGAGCTGTAGTCAATGAATAGCATTCTCACATAGGTGTTCCTAGGGCTGTGTGGAGTGCAATAGAGATTGCATCATCTGTGGATCTGTTGGAGCGGTATGAAAATTGGAGTGTGTCTAGGGTTTCTGGTGTTGTGAGCCATGACCAGCATTTCAAAGCACTTCATGGCTACAGACGTGAGTACTACGGGTCTGTAGTCATTTAGGCAGGTTACCTAGTGTTTTTGGGCACATGGACTATGGTGGTCTGCTTGAAACATGCTGGTATTACAGACTCAGTAAGGGACAGGTTGAAAATGTCAGTGAAGACACTTGCCAGTTGGTCAGCGCATGCTCGGAGTACACGTCCTGGTAATCCGTCTGGCCCTGCGGCCTTGTGAATGTTGAACTGTTTAATGGTCTTACTCACATTGGCTACGGAGAGCGTGATCACACAGTCGTCCGGAACAGCTGATACTCTCATGCATGCTTCAGTGTTGCTTGCCTCGAAGCGAGCATAGAAGCACTTTAGTTGCTCTGGTAGGCTCAACGGCTGTGCTTCTCTTATAGTATGTTATAGTTTGCAAGTCCTGCCACATCCGACGAGCGTCAGAGCCAGTGTAGTATGATTCGATCTTAGTTCTTTATTGACGCTTTGCCTGGGAGACCTAGGGAGACTAGGGAGACCTAACAGTAAAGAAACTGGGTCCAATTCTAGATCAACCCCTAGGATCTTTTCAATTTCTTGCAGAACACCAGACCAGTATCTTTGTATTTTGGTACATGACCATAAACAATGTGTTAGGGTGCCTGTATCAGTTTTGCATTTAAGACACTGAGGGGAAGAGGAAGTGGGGCTAAAAGCATGTCTGCGATTTAGGGATATATGCAATCTGTGTATTATTCTTAATTGGGTTGCTCTAGTACGATGTACATATAGATATTGTTTTTGCATATCTCCAAATGTCCTCCCACATCTCTTCGTCAATAGTAACAGACAATTCTTTCTCCCACACTTGTTTCACCCTCTGTGTGTTGATAGCAGAAAAGGACCTTAAAGTATCATAAAACAGACTTACAGACATTTTCCTTTGTGGGAAAAAAAGCATTCTTTCAATGACAGACACATCAGGGTTACCAATTAAGGTGGTGCTCTTCAGAATATAATGTCTTACTTGTAGGAAGCGGAAAAATTCCTGCTTTGGGAGTCGATATTTCTCGACCATCTGCTCAAATGACAACAAAATCTTATCAGCAAATAAGTCATTTAGCCTGCGTATGCCCTTATTAAGCCATACATTAAAGCCAGCATCCAGCAATCCTGGACTGAAATCTGGGTTGTTAAGAATTGGGGTAAGAGCAGAGGTTAGTTTGGACCTTCCCAGGAAGCGTTGAACTGACCACCATACTTTGAGTGTGTTAAGTGTAACGGGATTATTGCAGTGATCTTCTACAGACTTGAAACTTCTGAAAAATAAAAGATCCTGTAAGGGGTATTTTGAAAGAGAAGTCTCAATGTCTAACCAAATAGAGGAGTCATAATTTGTGATCCAGTCAGAAATATAACAAAGGTGGGCACACCATTGATAGAACCTGATATTGGGCAGGTGCAATGCGTTTACTTCATGTAAAAGGAACTTAGCCATCCATTTACATCCTTTATTACCTTATTGGAGAGTAATACTGGGATCATTTGGATTGGGTAAAGTAGTCTAGGTAAAATGTTCATTTTCAAGAGGGATATTCTACCCAACCAAGAAATCAGGAGAGAGTTCCAGCGCTCCACATCCTGTCTTATTGTATCAAACAAGGGAACAAAATTGGCTTTGTACATTTGCTGGAATTTAGGAGTTACAAATATACCCAGATACATGAAACCTGAGGGAGACCATTTAAAAGGGAAGGGGGGAGAAGTATTAGGTACAGAGTGTAGGCTACCAAGTGGCATAGCCTCTGACTTAGTAAGGTTAATCTTGTAGCCTGAGAATTTGCTGAATAATTCAATAATATTAATAAGAGATGTAATTGAAGTCTCGGGACTAGAGATGAATATCAGGACATCAACATACAAGCTTATTTTATGGTGAACATCACCAATGAACAGCCCCTGTATAGCAGGCGTTACCCTGATGGCCTCGGCCAGTGGTTCCATAGCGAGTGCAAAGAGGAGGGGGGATAAAGGACAGCCCTGTCTGGTACCTCTGTGTATAGAGAAGCTATTTGACCTTAGCCCATTAGTAAGGACAGCAGCCTGAGGATCATCATATAAAACTTTCACCCATTTTATAAAGTTGTCCCCCAGACCAAATTTATTTAGAGCAAATAATAGGTAAGACCACTCCACACGATCAAATGCTTTCTCAGCATCTAGGGAGAGCACAAGACCATCCACAGCACTTTGTTGATAGGCTTGAATTACATTAAGAAGCCGCCTGACATTGTTGCATGACTTACGGCCCTTAATGAAGCCAGTTTGTTCTACTTTCACAATTAGTGGCAATGAGTCCTCTAATCTTGTGGCTAGAATTTTAGAAAGCAATTTTCTATCCACATTCAGAAGGGAAATTGGTCTGTACGAGGAACAAGACTCTGAACATTTTCCATTTTTGAGAATAAGTTAAATGTTGGCTTCTCTCAGCGTTTGAGGGAGTTGGTCATTTGAAAATGAGTGGTTAAACATATCACGCAATGGCTCAAGGATCAGACCATGGAACTCTTTATAGAACTCACTACAAAACCCGTCTGGTCCTGGGGCCTTACCATTTTGCAGATTCTTAATTGCGAACATTATCTCTTCCTTGGTAATAGGGGCATTAAGGAGGGACCTCTGCTCTTCGGAGATAGTAGGGAGCTCAATCTTACAAAATAAGTTCTCCATTAATTTGGGTGCATCCTTTGGCAGTTCTGAGGCATAAAGGTCTGCATAAAATTTCTTAAATGAGTCACTTATCAATTTATTTTAATATAAATGATTACCATCAGAATAAGTAATAGTAGCAATTGACTGAGAGTCAGCTCTCTTTTTAACTAGGTATGCCAAGTACTTTCCTGGCTTATCGCCATGTTCATATAGATTTTGCCTGACAAATCTCATTTTCTTTTCAGCGTCCTGTGTTAGGAGAGAGTCTAACGTTGATCTAATGACTGATATTTCCTTTAATAGGGCCGGAGTGGGCGTTTTAATGTAGTCCTTCTCTTTAGTTCCTAATTCACCCTCGAACATTTTTTGCTTTTCACGCTTTTTCCGTCTCTTAGTAGCTGTGTATGACATAATCAGACCCCTGGCATACGCTTTACAGGTCTCCCAAAGAAGCGAGGGGTTATCTGTTGATTGAGAGTTAATAGAGAAAAATGCTTTAAACTCTGTAATAAAATATGATGTGAATGTATAGTCTTTAAGAATGGTTGTGTTCAACATCCAATGTCTTGACCGATTGAATGCCCCCGTTGAGTTTTATGTCCAGGATCACCTCAGCATGATCAGATATGACTATGCTTCCTATCCTAGCGGATAAAACAGATTGCAAAGACGTCCTGGAGGTGCAGAGAAAAAAGTGAACTCTCTGTTGGAGGGATGAAAAGCTCTCCAGACATCCGCATACCCCAGATCATCACAAATAGCTTTAAGTGACTTAGCTTGAGGAGAGAGTGAAGCTATACCGCTGGGGAACTTATCAATAAGGGGGTTCAACAAGCAGTTAAAATCTCCTCCAACCACTGCAGTGTCCGAGTTTAATTCTGAAAAGTCTAGAAATACCTTAGAGAGGAAATCAGGGGGGTGAGCAGGGGGGAAGTAAATATTCATTATGGAAATATTCTGCCCTTGTAAAGTACCATTAATTATAACAAAGCGACCAAATTTATCTTTCACACAATTCAAGACCTTAAGTGGTAAGTTATTTTTCACCAGAATTGCTACACCTCTACTTCTGGATGTAAATGATGAGAAAAACACTTGACCCAACCCCCCTTGTTGTAATTTCAGGTGCTCCTTATCATCCAAATGAGTTTCTTGCAACAGGGCAATATCAATATTTTATTTTTTCAAAAAAAGACAGTACCTTCTTCCTTTTAATGGGGTTATGGCTCCCTATGGCTCCCTTCCATGTACATACACGCAGTCCGTTACCTGCCATTGTATCTTGACCATTCAATATCCAGACTGGATCCTACTGTAAAAGTGGAGTGGTACCTTTTTCCATGTGTTGAACTCTCCTCTATCTCACCGAGCATAAACAAACGATATGAACCCTGAACTCGAACTATACTAAACCCAAAAATTTTTGTCCTCAGCACATGATGCACCTGTGTAATTATCATGCTGTTTAATCAGCTTCTTGATATGCCACACCTGTCATGTGGATGGATTATCTTGGTAAACACAAACAGGGATGTAAACAAATTTGTGCATATTTTAGAGAAATAAGCTTCTGTGGATATGGAACATTTCTGGGATCTTTTAATTCAGCTCATGGAACATGGGACCAACACTTTACATGTTGCATTTATATTTCTGCTACATGATTTGTGTTAGATCATTTTCTGACAGAACGCTGGTGGAGCGTGCCAGCGATGCGTCTCCAACCCTGGAGAGGCATGCTGGAAATGGACAAACAAAATACTGCTTATCACAGGGTGGCATCAGAGCTACCATAAAAAAAACATATGCCACAGGTTAAGAGCATATGCCACTGGTTTTGGGCATAATTATTTAAAGTTTTATGTGTTGTTGGAGGTGCGTCTTGGTCAGTTTAGCCCCCTTCAATATGCCACCATAGGCACCCACTTAATCCTGCCAAATGAGCGGGCCGGCCTTGGGCTTCAGAGTATTTATCAAGGTCAAATGGAGTCATGATCAGATTTGCCAAAGGGAGGGTAGGGGAGGTCCTTTTAGGTATCCCGGAAGTTGGAGTTGAAGTGGTCACGTGTTTTAGCACCACGAATACTGCAGTCAATATGTTGATAGAACTTCGGTAACGTTTTCCTCAAATGTGCTTTGTTAAAATCCACTACTACAATAAATGCGGCCTCAAGATATGTAGTTTCCAGTTTTCATAAAGACCAGTAAAGTTATTTGAGGGCCATCGTGGTATCGGCTTGAGGGGGAATATACACCGCTGTGACTATAACCGAAGATAATTATCCTGGGAGGTAATAAGGTCTGCATTTGATTGTGAGGTATTCTATGTCGGGTAAACAAAAGGACTTGAGTTCCTGGATGTTATCACAATCACACCATGAGTAGCTAATCATGAAACACACACACCCACCTTTCTTCTTCCCAGAGATATATTTATTCCTTTATTCCTGCGCAATGAACTGAGAACCCAACTGGCTGTACAACTCAGACAGTATATCCCGAGAGAGCCATGTTTCTGTGAAACAGAGTATGTTACAATCCCTGATGTCTCTCTGGAAGGAAATCCTCACTCTCAGATCGTCAACTTTATAATCCAGAGACTGAACATTAGCGAGTAATATACTTAGAAGCGATGGGTGGTGTGCGCGCCTCCTGAATCGGACTAGAAAGTCCACTCCAAGTACCTCTTCTGCACCAGCGATGTTTTGGGTCAGCCTCTGGAATCAGTTGCCCTGGGGGGTACGAACAAAGCATCCGATTCGGGATAGTTGTATTCCTGGTCATAATGGTGGTAATGCTGGTGAGTTATTCTGATATCCAAATGTTCTTCCCGACTGTACATAATAACACAAAGAAATTCTGGCCTTATAATGCAAGAAATAACACATAACAAAAATGAAATACTGCAAAGTTGCCTAGGGCCTAGAAGCTCAGCTCCCCTCTCTATCGGCGCCATTCTCTAGCAATGTATCCCTATTGTGTACATTCCTGAACATAAAAAATATGAAAACAGACTTTGTCACTGATTAGGTACTTATTTCACTGATGCAATAAACATTGACATAAAATACGACACAAATTGTAAAGAGTTTATTGATTTTGTAATGAATTTCCTCCTCTTCTTCCGAAGAGGAGAGGCGAAACGGATCAGAGGACCAATACGCAGCGTGGTAATTGTCCATGGTTCTTTTTAATGCGTTAAGGTACACATGAACAACTGACTACAAAAAACAAGAAATGTGAAAACTCAAAACAGTCCTATCTGGTGCAAAGACAGAGACAGGAACAATCACCCACAAACACACAGTGAAACCCAGGCTACCTAAGTATGATTCTCAATCAGAGACAACCAATGACACCTGCCTCTGTTTGAGAACCATACTAGGCCGAAACATAGAAATTCCCAAAACATAGAAAAACAAACATAGACTGCCCACCCAACTCACGCCCTGACCATACTAACTAAATACAAAACACAGGAAATAAAGGTCAGAACGTGACAGATTTGCTGGTAATGCTATGCAATGACCCATTGTGGTTTATATAGAGTGGTATTCAGAAGTATTTCTATCCAAGGTGAGATGCTGTCAGGGTCTGGATCTCTGTCTTTTGTTCCCAGACACTCGTTGGACATATTGACCAAAACATCTTGACATTGTTTGTCGTTCAGAGAAATAAAACGGAGGTTCATTTACTTTGTTGGGTCCCTTTGCTCTTCATTCCTGCCCTAATCGATGGCCCTTGGATGGGGAAGCAATGATTGCCTAGCAGCCAGATTGTGTGTGAAACTGAGAGACACATCAGCCTGCACATAAATGTTGCTCCAGAGAAATATGCACATTTCAGCAGGGAGACATACCCAAACACACTGGCACATGCACGTGTGTAAACACGTACACACAAAACACACAGATGCTTTCATGGGCAATCACAGTAGGGGTGTATTATGTTTCATCAGCTGGAGACAATCTCAGATTTGTAATAGTGAGACAGTGATAGAAACCTGTATGCCCTACTGTTGACTGCCATCAGAGTAAATAATCATGGGAGTATAGAGTATCAGCATACAGTATTATTTTCTCCAGTTTGCATCATAGGCTTACATCAGACGCTAACAGTCATTTTTATGCATCTGCAGCAGATACAACTGCCACTTAATTGACATCCTGTATTGCAACAATCAGACGATTGACTGTTTGAACCAGTGAGGTAATAGGGCTCGTGTAACCACGAATGTGACCAAGGCTAGAGGCTGGTGATTTCGGTCTACTTGTGGAGTTGCTATTCACTCAAGAAACATGTCTCAGTTGTGCCTGATTTTATACCACTAAAGCTACAAACTAATTGCAATGAGTGCACACACACATTATTCAAACGAAGTTGGGTTCATACTTCATAAGTAACACCTACAGGCTCTAGTGGAGAAAGTGCTTCTTCTGGTTAAAGAAGCAAAAATTGGCACTCAGATAAAGTTTCTGACCTCATTATGTGTTAATTGGTTGTAAGCACAAAATGAGCCTAATCCCTGAGTAAATGACTCATTACCTTAGAGATGAGCGTAAAAAAAACTGCACTAGCTCGTGAAGAAGAGTCACAAATTAACAGTCTTGGAAGTTAAGTATGTTTATCCCTTCTCCCTCAGGGAACATTAGGTTTAATCTAGCCACGCTAAATCATATTTACTGGCACATGGATTTTTGTCTCTTTTAATAATTTATTTTACACTCCTTTGTTTGGTTTCCCAATTCCTCACTTCTATTTTTGAATAATTATTTAGTCATTTAAATGTTGTTGTATACAGTACAGTGCATTCGGAAAGTATTCAGACCCCTTGACTTTTTCCACATTACAGCCTTATTCTAAAATGTATTAAATTGTTTGTTTTTTTCGCTCATCAATTTACACACAATACCCCGTAATGACAAAGGAAAATACGGTTTTAGACATTTTTTTAGACACAAATAAAAACCAAAGTATTCAGACCATTTACTCAGTAGTTTGTTGAAGCACCTTTGCCAGTGATTACAGCCTTGAGTCTTCTTGGGTATGACACTACAAGCTTGGCACATCTGTATTTGGGGAGTTTCTCTCATTCTTCTCTGCAGATCATTTCAAGCTCTGTCAGGTTGGATAGGAAGTGTCACTGCACAGCTATCTTCAGGTCTCTCCAGAGATTTTCGATCGGGGTCAAGTCCGAGCTCTGGCTAGGCCACTCAAGGACATTCAAACACTTATCCCGAAGCCACTCCTGTGCCCCAGTCTGAGGTCCTGAAAACTCTGGAGCAGGTCTTCATCAAGGATCTCTCTGTACTTTGCTCCGTTCATTTCTGCCTCGATCTTGACTAGTCTCCCAGTCCCTGCCGCTGAAAAACATCCCCACAGCTTCCATCTGGTCACTACCATAAATGCCTGATTGGTGGAGTGCTGCAGAGATGGTTGTCCTTCTGGAAGGTTTTCCACAGAGGAACTCTGGAGCTCTGTCAGAGTGACCATCAGGTTCTTGGTCACCTCCCTGACCAATACCCTTCTCCAGCTCTAGGAAGAGTCTTGGTGGTTCCAAACTTCTTCATTTAAGTATGACGGAGACCACTGTGTTCTAGGGGACTCTCAATGATGCAGAAATGTTTTGGTCCCTTCCCCAGATCTGTGCGTCAACACAATCCTGACTCGGAGCTCTACGGACAATTCCTTTGACCTCATGGCTTCGTTTTTGCTCTGACATGCACTGTAAACTGTGGGACCTTATATAGACAGTTGTGTGCCTTTCCAAATCATGTCCAATACATTTCATTTACCACAGGTGGGCTCCAATCAAGTTGTAGAAACATCTCAAGGATGATCAATGGAAACAGGATGCACCTGAGCTCGATTTTGAGTCTAATAGCAAAGGGTCTGAATACTTATGTAATTTAGGTGTGTGTTTTTTAAATACATTTGCAAACTCCCCAAATACAGGTGTGCCAAGCTTGTAGCATCATAACCAAGAAGTCTCAAGATTGTAATTGCTGCCAAAGGTGCTTCCAAAAAGTATTCAGTAAAAGGTCTGAATACTTACGAGAATAATGACGCGAATGCTAAACTACAGGACTGTTTTGTAAGCACAGACTGGAATACGTTCCGGGATTATTTTGATGGCATTGAGGAGTACATCACATCAGTCACTGGCTTCATCAATATGCATCAATGACGTCGTCCCCACAGGGACTGTACGTACAGTTGGAGTCGGAAGATTACATACACCTTAGCCAAATATATTTAAACTCAGTTTCACAATTCTTGACATTTAATCCTAGTAATAATTCCCTGTTTTAGGTCAGTTAGTATCACTACTTTATTTTAAGAATGTGAAATGTCAGAAAAATAGTAGAGAGAATTATTTATTTCAGCATTTATTCCTTTCATCACATTCCCAGTGGGTCAGAAGTTTACATACACTCAATTAGTATTTGGTAGCATTGCCTTTAAATTGTTTAATAACTTGGGTCAAACGTTTCGGGTAGCCTTCCACAAGCTTCCTACAATAAGTTCAGTGAATTTTGGCCCATTCCTCCTGACAGAGATGGTGTAACTGAGTCAGGTTTGTAGGCCTCCTTGCTAGCACACGCTTTTTCAGTTCTGCCCACAAATGTTCTATAGGATTGAGGTCAGGGTTTTGTGATGGCCACTCCAATACCTTGACTTTGTTGTCCTTTAGCCATTTTGCCACAACTTTGGAAGTATGCTTGGGGTCCTTGTTCATTTGGAAGACCCATTTGCGACCAAGCTTTACATGTATTTGCAATTTCACATAGGTATATTCGGCATATATGTGAGTTTGTAAAAGCAGCAATCATTGCAATGCAGACGCAACCCAATTGCAATGCCAGGTCGCAGTTGCAAATGAGAACTTGTTCTCAACTAGCCTTTCTGGTTAGATAAAGGTGAAAAAATAATCATAATAATAATAATAATTAATGTATAGACCCTGAGTAAGGAATTGCATTTTGTCAGGGCTGACAAGATAAAGGTAAAACAAGTGTATCTTATCTTGATGTGTCCCTAGATCAATCCCTTTCTGGAGACCTGATCGCTGCTAAATATTATTTCTTAAATGGCAAACAAAGTGACATTTTTATATCGAAACTGCTGGTCTCAACCTTGATTCAGTGTCATTTTGATTATGCCTCCTCAGCTTGGTATAGTGGGCTATCAAAAAAGCTGAAAAAGAAAATGCAGGTCATGCAAATAATGTTATCCGGTATATGATGAATGACCCCTCTAGGTCCCACACAGGTATATGCTGAATGACCCCTCTAGGACCCACATAGGGATATAGGACTTCTGGGAGGTGGGCTTGTTGCCTTTGGAGTCCAGAGTGGACCAACTTAGACTTAATCATATGTTTGACATCTTAAATGATTGTGCCTCAGGTTACATGAAAAACCACATTGCTATGGTCTATAACCAACACAGTTACAATACCAGAGCTAGTGTTATGTCTTGTAAAATCCCAAGAGTAAACAGTACCGCAAGGAGCATGTTTGTCTATGCAGGCATTTGTCTATGGAATAGCCTCCCCTTGGAGATCAAGCAAAGAAAAAGTAGAAATAGCTTTAAAAAGCAGGCAAAGGTTTTCATTTGGTCAAGGTTGTCTAAGTTAGAGAAACAACTCCACTGCCCCCTACTGCTGGTCAGGTGTATTTATTTGAAGGATCGGTATGATGTGCAATTAATAGATTGTTTTAATGTGAATTTAATATGGTTGATTTTTAAGGTTAGGGAGAAGTGCAGTGAATAGTGCCACTTTTATAGGATGTCAATAGAAATGAATGTATTTATGGTTGTTTGTAATTTTGTCTTGCCTTTTAATCATTATATGTGTTATTGTTTTTACAATCGAGGACCACTTTGGAAGCAAGGGATTTAATTAATACTTTCAAGTGATATCCTCTGGGTCCACATTGTGCATTTTGTCGTATATGTCTGTTACCCAAAATAAATTCAATTTAAATTCAATAGCTATTTCAAATATTTCAAATAAACAGCTATAGTAAGATGATTGATATGCATTTATTCAACATTCCAGATTGTGTATATAATTATACTATTTCTGAGGTAACCTGTGGAAAATAAGAAATAAACTAATGCTCTTTAATATGTTTCTTTCGATGAATTACTTTTCCTCCTTTCCTCTTTCCCAAAGGCTTGATAGAGCATGGCGCTTGTAACGCCAGGGTAGTGGGTTCGATTCCCGGGACCACCCATACGTAGAATGTATGCACACATGACTGTAAGTCGCTTTGGATAAAAGCGTCTGCTAAATGGCATATATTATATTATTATATTATTATATTTAAAGCAAAACCCCATGTCAGACCATCTGTAATAAGTTGAAGATACAGCCATAATAAATGTATGTTAATACACTACAGACATGTATTAGAATTGGGAAAATAAAATGTACATAAGGAAAGCCCTTGAACTAATAGCTTAGATGCTCTATAGACAGCTCTATAGACAGGTTGGTTGTTTAGCAACAACAGCGACACGTATGCAACTATGGGGCAAAACAGACAGGGTAGGCTTAGATTGTTTGACAACATGTAAACTATATTTCATCTCCAATGTTCATTGAAAATATTAATAAATGTGCACAATGAGCACTTGTTGTCTCTAAAAGACATTGGTACAGTTGTTAGGTAGCTAGCTTGTGAATTCTAGCCATATTAGCATAGACTTGACATCAGTCCAAACACCTCAAAACAAGACATGGTATCAAGAACAAGATTAAACTAGCTGAAGCGAGCAATCTACAATTCCCCACATGGAAGTTTCTTGTCATTGTTACTAGCGATCTGACCACCCAGAATCACAACAACACACAGCCTTCTGCCTCATTGAAGCATGCACATTGTTTTCGTGATGTTGTCAGCTAACTCGTCTTTTCTCCAACATTTTTGATTTGAGATCCAGCCCATTATCAGCCTCAAAACCTCATGCTTGTGTCAATGCGTTGCAGTCAATAGGAAAGGATGAGTGTCACAGGGTTGAACCTTATGTCAATACATTGCATTCAATGGGAAACGATGAGTGTCAACCAATTGACGCTTATGTCAATAAATGGCAGTCAATGAGAAAAGATGTGTATCACAGGGTTGATGCTTATATCAATACATTGCTTTCAATGGGAAAACAAGAGTCACAAGATTGATACTTATGTCAACTGGCTATGCTCCCAGCAATCTTTGCAGTGCCAGTAGGAAAAGATGAGTGTCAACCAATTGAAGTTTATGTCAACACATTCCAGTTAATGGGAACATATGAAAAAATGAGACTTACAGACAGAGACAGACATATGGACACCTCTCTCTCTCTCTCTCTCTCTCTCTCTCTCTCTCTCTCTCTCTCTCTCTCTCTCTCTCTCTCTCTCTCCCCTCCCTCCCTCCACTTCTCCTTGCCCCCCTGTGTCTCTTTCTCTCTACCTCCTCATTATCCCCCCTCCTCTTTTTATTTTTTTTTATTTAACCTTTATTTAACTAGGCATGTCAGTTAAGAACAACTTCTTATATACAATGACGGCCTACCACACATTTACCTGCATCTTCTTCTCTCTCCCTCCCACATAAATATGTGTCAAGGGCTTTCAAAAATGGCATTCAATGCAAAACAAGTTGGTGAAAGACAGGCAGACAGACAGACAGACACATGCAGGCAGGCAGAGACAGACAGGCAGACGCAGATAGACAAACTGACAGACACAGACAGTTTCGAATTTCAAGTCAATCTAAATAAATGTGAAACATATCCTTTTCAGAATTCATTTTAACAAGGATCTTAGTTTCTAGAACTGCAAGACCATTGTGACCAATGTAGGTCAAAAAATGCTTTTGGGTCGATTAACCCTTCAAAACCGCCCCTATAACCCCCAATTTAGTGACTTCCTGTAATTGTGTAATTGCAGGAAGCTGAAATTCAATGTACAGCCTCCTGGGAACACTTTAACAATGCCCTGAGTTTCAATACCTTACGTTAAGAATTGAACGTTCTACAGAGGATGGAAGACAGTGTTTTTTATATAACTGACGGGAGAGAATGAAGAAACATGTTGATTATGAACTAAATCATTTCCTTTTGCCACAGTAAGCTGAGCCTCAACACAGGGCATCCCTATAAGGTCACGATGGGTTGTGGTCAAGGATGTTTTTTAGCTAGCTCAATTGCAGTCCACGGGTTCGTCATGGTTATGTGAGGAATGTAAGCGATGCTTTTTCTATTGAAGAAAAGCCTTGTTCTCCGTAGGACCAAGTTTGAACTGTGAAGAGTTCATTTCGCATGGTTAGGTGTAGGCTTGTGTTCATCTGGAGCATCTGTTGAATGATCCCATACCTACATTTTGTTTCTAACTTCCACCGTTCTGCCGATGTCACTCAAAAGCACATAAACTCTAGGTAAGGCTTCATGTGAGGCCTACCTTTCTGAAATGTAGTGGGGGGGAGGGGTGTCTTAATTAATGCATGTTTTGTTTGCATAATTCCATCCCAAGCAGCAGATCTGTCAGACATTGGGGCCAAAGTGACAGTCAGTGAGAACGAGGAGGAGGAGCTGAAGAAAGAGAATGCAGGTAAATGTGTGGATATGAAATCATTTCAGAGTTCGTTTTGTTCAGTGATATGAACACCATTCTCTAAATGTATGTTTTGTTTGCATAATTCCGGCCCAAGCAGCAGAACTGGCAGGCGTGGGGGCCAAACCCACTGGGCAAAACACTTCTGTTCAACATCTAGTGTTGATTTACATTTGGTTGAGTTGTCAACTAATGTGAATTCAACATGAAATAAACAAAACATTTCACCATGTCATTGAATTTAAGTTGCTTTTTGCAAATCCAGTTTCCCATGTTGATTCAATCATATATAATTTTTAAAAATTGAAAAGGCTTTTATACTGTGACACTAATTCTACCGACCAACAGAAACATTTTCACAAACTGTGCATCTATCATTTCCAGAAGTTGTTGGTGACACCTACCTTTTTTAAATGTTTTATCTCATCGTCTACTGTCATCTGAGAGTCAACTGATACTGTATGTTACACGTGTCGTTTCCATTCTTCTTATAGAAGTCGGGACATTTTAGGAATTAACCTTTCAACGAGTAGAATATCAATGCCTTGGGCTGGTCAGGTCCACAGTGGCAGACATAGACCACATTAGAGTAACACAGTGTATTGTGTGCTTGATGGCACTGTGCTGATGGACAGGTGCAGTTGAAATGCTGTTGTGTTCGCAGACAGATCAAAGGCCACCTTTTATCTACTCTGCCAATCAGAGGAATTCATTTGAGGAGGTAGGACCCTTCACTGATGATACCACTCTGATCTTCACCAAAGTCATCACAAACGTCAACAACGTGACCAGCCCAGTTGCAGATACGATTTACACACATTTCTACATGTATGTACACATTTTTTTTTAAAGAGACCAGCTACAAGAGTCCAATGTCACTAACAGGCTGTTTATGAGAGAACGCCAGTGAGTGACATTGTTGATCCCTCCATGGTATTCCTCTAATGTAGGTATCTTCACAGCAGTAGTAAGAGGAGTCTACTACTTCAGATTCACTGGCTTGGAACAACCACAAATCTCTGTACGAGAGTGCATGGTTTGATGCGTAATCGCTGGCCCAGAATGTTTTTGCAACTGAGCAATAGTTATGGCGGGCAGTAATATGTATGCAGTGCAGCAATTCTAAAGATGGAGCAGGGGGAATCGGTCTACACAACTGCTCCCAAAAGGTTAACACTAACAGGCTCGTTGATAATGGCTTTCACAGCAACTTCAGTGGATTTCTGCTCTTCCCTGACAGACCTGCAGTAACCAGCAGTAATTTAACAAAGATCGCGTTTCACTGCTTAGATGTTGCCAGATCTTACAATGCTTGGATATATATTTCTGTTAGTCAATGACGTGGCACGTAACCATTGGTTGACGTTATCAACATCTGAGCAGGGGAACGTAACCCATGTGTTATATGCCGTGTTCATAACAACTGGGAATTTGGATCGCGGAAATCTCTGACTTTCGTCTTCAGTGCGTTCAAGACAAATGGGAACTCGAAAAAAAATTTAAATTTATTTTTGATAGGTCATTCAACTCAGAATTCCAAGCAGGAAACTTGGGTATCTTTCTAGAGCTCCGACTTTCCGACATGAAGATCACTGACGTCATGGTTTGACCTCGTTTTTTCAGAGTTCCCAGTTGTCTTGAAAGCACTAATAGCAATCCGTCAGTCGATGACTCAGTCGATGATGTCGCACACAACCATTGGATGCCTGGGAGTGGTCTGAGTGGGGAGAGGAAAACTGAAAACAAGGTTTTATTGGCAGAGAGGTTTGGAACTCTGTTTCTTATTGGTCTATTAACTAATTGAACACCTAGTGATGTCGCCAGATAGGCCAAAACTCCATCCCACAAAAACAGGCTGACGTTTCAGGCGGTCTTGTCAAACAGCTCTTACGCTAAAATGCCATTATCATTTGTACAATTTCTTATTATTATTCCAACCTCATAGCGTGGAAATATACACTGAGGTTGGAATAATACTGAGAAATTTGGTTGGGGCGTGATAGTGACTAGGGTGGGTAATCTAGGTGATTAATGGTTTATGTTGGCCTGGTCTGGTTCCCAATCAGAGATAGCTGTTTATCGTTGTCTCTGATTGGGGATCATATTTAGGCAGCCATTTCCTCATTGTGCTTTGTGGGATCTTGTCTACAGATAGTTGCCTGCGTCACGGTTCATTTGTGATTGTTTGTTTTGTTTGGTGAGTTTCTATTAATTAAAATAATATGTGGAACTCACGCACGCTGTGCCTTGTCCAATCATTATGACGCTCGTGACAGTCTGCCCTGATCTGTCTCCCCCTGTCTGGTACAGGTACCCCCACCACACTCCCCCCTCTCTCCCGAGCTTTCGCCAGACTCCAGCACACACGCACTGTTGACTTGAGTGACTCTGAACAAAGTCATTATATATTTAATTTTTTTCTTGTGCATTTTGCTATTTGCCTCATGACTCCTGCATACTTTGTTGACTACAAACTTTCTTTACCCAACCGTGGGACAGACTATGTTTGTTCCCACACTCGGGACTCTGACTCTCTATTGGTTACAAAGACTTTTGGCCTCCCATTCTAACCACCTCTCGCCGGCTTTGTATTCATGTTACCTGATGAAATTGCAGTACAATATGATCTTGTTGCCATCTAATGCACATTCAGATGTCATAAATCAGCACTGCAGAGCTCTCCCTGTCCTCTGCCGTGTCTTGATTGTATTACTGTTGATGATTATCTGGAAATGTGCATGTACACCCTGGCCCATCTACTTTTGCTATCCCCAATTCTGACTTGTGCTTTGATATCTGCAACACTGGTTTCTGCTCCCATTTAATAGCCTCAGTTTTCTGCACGATAACACTAGAAGCATATTACCTAAAATGGATCAATTGAAAGTGTGGGTTCACAGCTCCAATCCAGATGTGTTGGTCATTACGGAGACATGCTTAAGGAAGAGTGTTTTAAATACTAATGTTAATCTTTCTGGTTATAACCTTTTCGGCTAGACAGATCTTCCAAAGGTGGGGGAGTGGCAATCTTTACCAAGAATCACCTTCAGTGCTTGGCTGTGTCCACCAAGTCTGTCCCCAAACAATTTGATTTGCTGGTTTTAAGCATTAAACTTTCAATTAGCTATTTGCTGACTGTTGCTGGGTGCTATCGTCCTCCATCAGCACTGGCCTGTACCATACCTGCCCTAAACTCTCTCCTGGCCCCTTACACTAAGTCTGAATTTGTCCTGCTAGGTGACCTAAACTGGGACATGCTTAAACCACCTGAGCAAGACCTAAAGCAATGGGACTCTCTAAATCTTTCTCAGATTATTACCAATCCCACAAGGTATGACTCCAAACACCCAGAGGACTACTCTCCTCAATGTTATCCTCACAAATAATCCTGATAGGTATCAGTCTGGTGTTTTCTGTAATGACCTTAGTGATTACTATTTTACAGTCTGTGTTCATAATGGCTGCTCAGTGAAACAACCTGTCCTGATTTGTCATAGATACTTGCAATAAAACTTTAATGAGCAAGCCTTCCTT
Source organism: Oncorhynchus keta (assembly GCF_023373465.1). Classification (NCBI taxonomy): domain Eukaryota; kingdom Metazoa; phylum Chordata; class Actinopteri; order Salmoniformes; family Salmonidae; genus Oncorhynchus; species Oncorhynchus keta. Next base: position 45,294,892 of record NC_068421.1, on the reverse strand, counting down.
CATGAGCTGGCCTATGTAAAATAGTGTATAATCAGCTTGATCCCTGCAGGCGGTCACTGAGTACGAGGTGCTAAAGGAGCTCCTGAAACTTGACCCCAGATGGTTTAGACACTTTCTTCTTTTAGGTTGCAGTCCCTATCATCGCCAAGTCTATCTCCAACCTTTTTAACCTGTCTCTCCTTTCTGGGGAGGTTCCCATTGCTTGGAAGGCAGCCACGGTTCGTCCTTTATTTAAATCGGGAGATCAAGCTGATCCTAACTGTTATTTCTATTTCGTGTTGGAAAAACTTGTCAATAATCAACTGACTGGCTTTCTTGATGTCTACAGTATTCTCTCTGGTATGCAATCTGGTTTCCGCTTACGGTTATGGATGTGTCACTGCAACCTTAAAGGTTCTCAATGATGTCACCATTGACCTTGATTCTATGCAATGTTGTGCTGCTATTTTTATTGACTTGGCCAAAACCTTTGATACGGTAGACCATTTCATTCTTATGGGCTGGCTAAGGAGTATTGGTGTCTGAGGGGTCTTTGGCCTGGTTTTCTAACTACTTCTCTCAAAGAGTGCAGTTTATAAAGTCAGAACATCTGCTGTCTCAGCCACTGTCTGTCACCAAGGGAGTACCCCAAGGCACGATCCTAGGCCCCATGGTCTTCTCAATTTACATCAACAACATAGCTCAGGCAGTAGGAGACTCTCTCATCCATTTATATGCAGATTATACAGTCTTATACTCAGTTTAGTGTCCAACAAGCTTTCTCTACCCTTAACCTTGTTCTGAACACCTCCAAAACAAAGGTCATGTTGTTTGGTAAGAAGCATGCCCCTCTCCCCACAGGTGTGATTACTACCTCTGAGGGTTTAGAGCTTGAGGTAATCACCTCATACAAGTACTTTGGAGTATGGGTAGACAGTACATCGTTTTTTTCTCAGCACATATCAAAGCTGCAGGCTAAAGTTTCCTCTATCGTAATTGCCCCTCTTTCACCCCAGCTGCCAAACGAATCCTGATTCAGATGACCATTCTACCCATGCTAGATTGTTACGCACGCCTCTATGAAGAGGGAACGCAACACCCTGCTACAACTAAACTCTCCGTGAAGTGAAAAAGGTATGGACTGTAGGTGCAAGTAAGAATGACAACAGGCAGAATGTGGTACGGTTTACAAGGACTTTATTCCTTTACACGGTAAATGTAATATGGGGAAAAGGGGCTGGACGGAACCGAAGCAAAGAAAGTAAATCTCAAAGCCCCCCCTCTCCTATCTTACCTGCCTACCCACTACTTACCTAATTTAGCACCACCTGGTGCCCTAACCAAAATACAGGGGGTGGTCCGCCCAGGTCTTACCTAGTGTGCCTAGACAGCGAATATGCTACGGGTATATGTATGCCCGTTGGCCTCTTGCCTAAACACTCCCTAGGTGCCTTCCCCTTCCCCCCTGGGAACAAATGAAACAGGAGAACAAATAATTTCTCAAACAAACTAAGAAACAAAGGACATCAAATAAGCTCTATCTGAGCAACAAACTCACAAAACATACCAACTCTCAGCAATGAACTCTAGCAAAATCTCTCTAGCAAAATCTCTCTAGCAAAATCTACCTCCAGCAAAATCTCTAGCAAATCTACCTCCAGCAAAATCTCTAGCAAATCTACCTCCAGATACACATCCAAATACACAAACTACAACACATAAACTGGGGAACGTAAACATAGATTATGGGGACATAATTTATAGATTGGCAGGTAAGAGTGCTCTCAAGCGGCTAGGTGTTCTTTACCTTTCGGCCATCAGATTTGCCACCAATGCTCCTTATAGGACACATCACTGCACTCTATACTCCTCTGTAAACTGGCCATTCTGTATACCCGTCGCAAGATCCACTGGTTGATGCTTATTTATAAAACCCTCTTAGGCCTCACTCCCCCCTTTCTGAGATATCTACTGCAGCCCTCATCCTCCACATACAACACCTGTTCTGCCAGTCACATTCTGTTAAAGGTCCCCAAAGCACACACATCCTTGGGTCACTCCTCTTTTCAGTTTGATGTAGCTAGTGATGAGAACGAGCTGCAACTTGTACAGTTTTATCTAAATCTCTTCATACAAAGACTCAATCGTGGACACTCTTACTAACAGTTGTGGCTGCTTTGCATGATGTATTGTTGTCTCTGCCTTCTTGCCCTTTGTGCTGTTGTCTGTGCCCATTAAACCATTTTTGTGCTGCACCCATGTTGTGTTACTACCATGTTGTTGTCATGATGTGTTGCTACCATATTGTGTTGTCATGTGTTGCTGCCTTGCTATGTTGTGTTCTTAGGTCTCTCTTTATGTAGTTTTGTGTTGTCTATCTTGTTGTGATTAATCACAGACCATGTCCCCGCAGGAGGCCGTCATTGTAAATAAGAATGTGTTCTTAAGTGACATTCCTAGTTAAATAAATGAAAAATGAAAAAAACATAATCCAGGTAGAATCAGGAATTCCCCAGGGTAGCTGTTTAGGCCCCTTGCTTTTTTCAATTTTTACTAACGACATGCCACTGACTTTGAGTAAAGCCAGAGAGTCTATGTATGCGGATGGCTCAACACTATACACGTCAGCTACGATAGCAACTAAAATGACTGCAACACTTAACAAAGAGTTGCAGTTAGTTTCAGAGTGGGTGGCAAGGAATAAGTTTGCCCTAAATATTTCTAAAACTAAAAGCATTGTATTTGGGACACAACATTCACTAAACCCTAAACCTCAACTAAATCTTGTAATAAATAAGGTGGAAATTGAGCAAGTTGAGATGACTAAACTTCTTGGAGTAACCCTCGATGTTAAACTGTCATGGTCAAAACATATTGATAGAATAGTAGCTAAGATGGGTTAGGGTTAGGGAGAAGTATGTCCATAATAAAGCGCCGCGCTGCCTTCTTAACAACACTGTCAACCAGGCAGGTCCTACAGGCCCACGTTTTGTCGCACCTTGACTACTGTTGTCATGTGGTCAGGTGCCACAAAAAAGGACCTAGGAAAATTGCAATTGGCTCAGAACAGGGCAGCATGGCTGGCTCTTGGATGTACAAAGAGAGCTAATATTAATAATATGATGTCAATCGCTCCTGGCTCAAAGTGGAGGAGAGATTGACTTTATCACAACTTGTATTTATGAGAGGTGTTGACATTTTGAATCCACCGAGCTGTCTGTCTAAACTAGAGGTCGACCGATTAATCGGAATGGCCAATTAATTAGGGCCGATTTCAAGTTTTCATAACAATCGTAAACGGCATTTTTGGACCGATTGTGGCCGATTACATTGCACTCCACAAGGAGACTGCGTGGCAGGCTGACTACCTTTTATGCAAGTGCAGCAAGAAGCCAAGGTAAGTTGCTTGCTAGCATTAAACTTATCTTATAAAAAACAATCTTAACATAATCACTAGTTGACTACACATCGTTGATGATATTACTAGTTTATATAGCTTGTCCTGCGTTGCATATAATCAATGCGGTGCCTGTTAATTTCTCATTGAATCACAGCCTACTTCGCCAAACGGGTGATTTAACAAGTGCATTGGCGAAAAAAGCACTGTCGTTGCACCAAAATGTACCTAATCATAAACATCAATGCCTTTCTTTAAAATCAATACACAATTATATATGTTTAAACCTGCATATTTAGTTAATATTGCCTGCTAATATGAATTTCTTTTAACTAGAGAAATTGTGTCACTTCTCTTGCGTGAGGGCAGTCAGGGTATATGCAGCAGTTTGGGCCGCCTGGCTCGTTGCGAACTGTGTGAAGACCATTTATTCCTAACAAAGACCGTAAATTAATTTGACAGAATTGTACATATTGTAACAGCAGTATTTAGACTTTGGGATGCCACTCGTTAGATAAAATACGGAACGGTTCCGTATTTTACTGAAAGAATAAACGTTTTGTTTTCTAAATGATTGTTTCCGGATTTGACCATATTAATGACCTAAGGCTCGTATTTCTGTGTGTTATTATGTTATAATTAAGTCCATGATTTGATATTTGATAGAGCAGTCTGACTGAGTGGTGGAAGGCAGCAGCAGGCTCGTAAGCATTCATTCAAAGAGCACTTTTGTGCGTTTGCCAGCAGCTCTTCGCTGTGCTTCAAGCATTGAGCTGTTTATGACTTCAAGACTATCAACTCCCGAGATTTGGCTGGTGTAACCAATGTGAAATGGCTAGCTAGTTAGCGGGGTGTGCTCTAATAGCGTTTCAATCGGTGACGACACTCGCTCTGAGACTTTGAAGTAGTTGTTTCTCCCGCGGCTTTTGTGGAGTGATGGTTAACAACGCTTCGAGGGTGGCTGTTGTCGATGTGTTCCTGGTTCGAGCCCATTTAGGGGCAAGGAGAGGGACGGAAGCTATACTGTTACACTGGCAATACTATAGTGACTATTAGAAAATCCAATAGTCAAAGGTATATGAAATACAAATAGTATAGAAAGAAATGTCCTATAATTCCTATAATAACTACAACCTAAAACTTCTTACCTGGGAATATTGAAGACTCATGTTAAAAGGAATCACCAGCTTTAATATGTTCTCACGTTCTGAGCAAGGAAGTTTTTGCTTTTATACATGACACATATTGCACTTTTACTTTCTTCTCCAACACTTTGTTTTGCGTTGTTTAAACCAAATTGAACATGTTTAATTATTTTTTGATGCTAAATAGATTTTATTGATGTATTATATTAAGTTAAAATAAGTGTTCATTCAGTATTGTTGTAATTGCAATTATTACAAATAAATACTTTTTTTTTCATTAAAAAAGTCGGTATCGGCTTTTTCTGGTCCTCCAATAATCGGTATCAGTATCGGCATTGAAAAAAAATCATAATCGGTCGACTTCTAGTCTAGACTACTGGCACACAGTTCGGACACCCATGCATACCCCACAAGACACGCCACAAGAGGTCTCTTCACGGTCCCCAAGTCCAAAACACACTATGGGAGGCGCACAGTACTACATAGAGCCATGACTACATGGGACTCTATTCCACATCAAGTAACTGATGAAAGCAAGTAAAATTAGATTTTAAAAAACAGATTTTATTTTATTTATTTCACCTTTATTTAACCAGGTAGGCAAGTTGAGAACAAGTTCTCATTTACAATTGCGACCTGGCCAAGATAAAGCAAAGCAGTTCGACAGATACAACGATATAGTAAGTAAAACACTGGAATGGTAGTTTTGCAATGGAAAAATGTGCAAAGTAGAAATAAAAATAATGGGGTGCAAAGGAGCAAAATAAACTTGCACAATTGGTGGCTGACTAAATACTTTTTTGCCCCACTGTATGAAAAATGTGTATAAAATGTACATGTAAAGGCAGCCGGTACTCTTTCTGGGGCCTAAACAGGAATAAAACAAAACAAAACATCACAACAAAACAATAGTCTATATCAAGTATTACCAAAGCTGTCGGGGGTACGCCAAATAACAATGTGATTGAGCAAGGCTCTTGCTGCCAAGGGAATGCCTGACAACTTGAAATATGTTTTGGACACTACAGTAAAAATGGTTAACTTTGTTAAAGCAAGGCCCCTGAACTCTCATGCATTTTCTGCACTACGCAATGATATGGGCAGCGACCATGTAATGCTTGTACAACATACAGAATTGTGCTGGTTATCAAGGGGCAAAGTATTGACACGTTTTTTAAAATTGAGAGACGAGCTTAAAGTTTTCTATTCTGACCATAATTTTCAATTGTCTGACCGCTTGCATGATAGCGAGTTTCTCACACGACTGACCTATCTGGGTGATGTTTTTTTCTCGCCTGAATGATCTGAATCTAGGATTACAGGGAATCTCTGCAACTATATTCAATGTGCGGGACAAAATTGAGGCTATGATTAAGAAATTGGAGCTCTTCTCTGTCTGCAGTAACAAGAACAACACACAGGTCTTTACATCATTGTATGATTTTTTTGTGTGCAAATGAACTCAAACTTACTGACAATGTATACTGTGATATAGCGAAGCACCTGAGTGAGTTGGGTGCGCAATTACACAGGTACTTTCCCGAAACAGATGACACAAACAACTGGATTCGTTATCCCTTTCATGCCCTGCCTCCAGTCCAGTATCTGAACAAGAGAGCCTCATCTAAATTGCAACAAGCGGTTCTGTGAAAATTGAATTTAATCAGAAGCTACTGACAGATTTCTGAATTGGGTTGCGCTCAGAGTATCCTCCCTTGGCAAATCGCACTGTTATGACACTGATGCTCTTTGCAACCACCTACCTATGTGAGAGTGGATTCTCGGCTCTCACTGGCATGAAAACTAAATACAGGCACAGACTGTGTGTGGAAAAATACTGAGACTCTCTCCAATACAACCCAACATTGCAGAGTTATGTGGATCCTTTCAAGCACACCCTTCTCATTAACCTGTGGTGAGTAATCCACCATTTTTTGATGAACAAATAAGGTTTATATGGAAGATGGCTAAGTAAAGAGCAAAATTATTTATTATTATATTATTATTTGTGCCTGGTCCACTTCCCACGAGCCGGGTTGTGACAAGCTCACACTCATTCTTATGTTCAATAAATGTATCGTATAGTGTATGTGTGGCAGGCTTACAAGGATGGCAGAAAACAACATTTGAGAGTGCACTGACCCTGGTGCTAGAGGGGGTACGCAGCTGGAGGTTGAATGTTTGAAGGGGTGCGGGACTATAAAAAGTTTTGGAACCACTGGTCTACAACATAAATAAAACAACAGAAGACATTGTGCACCATACACATTTACACTGCTCCACCATTACAACCGTACAATACTGTACCATATTACGACAATTCAATATTACAATATCGTATTGAAGGTAAGATGGCGCCAACAGATATAGCAGCTCTGCTTCTAGTTCTTAAGCATCTTTGCAGTATTTTTTTGTGAGTGTGTTATTTCTTACATTATTAGCCCAGATTTTTGGGGGGTGTTATTACATACAGACGGAAATATATTTTGGATATCAGAGCAGTGGTAACTCACCAGCAGTACAAGAAGGAATACGACTTCCCGAATTTGATCCTTTGTTCGTACCCCCCAGGCAGATGGACGAGGGAGGAATTTTCTGAGCTAAACTGACCAAGACGCACCTCCAACAACAACACATAATACCTCACATAATTCTGCCCCAAAAACAATGACAATTTCTCTCAACAAGTGGCATATAGTTCCCTACAAAGGGAAACTCAGCCAGGAGCTACCCAGTGATGCGAGCCTACAGTGGCTTACGAAAGTATTCACTCCCCTTGGCATTTTTCCTATTTTGTTGCCGTACAACCTGGAAATAAAATTGATTTTGGGGGGGTTGTATAATTTGATTTAAAAAACATGCCTACCACTTTGAAGATGCTAAAGATTTTTTATTGGTAAACAAACAACAAATAAGACAAAAAACAGCACTTGAGCGTGCATAACTATTCCCCCAAAAGTCAATACTTTGTACAGCCACCTTTTGCAGCAATTACAGCTGCAAGTCTCTATAAACTTGGCACATCTAGCCACTGGGATTTTTGCCCATTCTTCAAGGCAAAACTGCTCCAGCTCCTTCAAGTTGGATGGGTTCCGCTGGTGTACAGCAATATTTAAGTCATACCACAGATTCTCAACTGGATTGAGGTCTGGGAATTGACTAGGCCATCCCAAGACATTTAAATGTTTCCCCTTAAAACACTCGAGTGTTGCTTTAGCAGTATGCTTAGGTGCATTTTCTTGCTGGAAGGTGAACATCTATCCCAGTCTCAAATCTCTGGAAGACTGAAACAGGTTTCCCTCAATAATTTCCCTGTCTTTAGGGCCATACATCATTCCTTCAATTCTGACCAGTTTCCCAGTCCCTGCCGATGAAAAACATCCCCACAGCATGATGCTGCCACCACCATGCTTCACTGTGGGGATGGTGTTCTTGGGGTCATGAGAGGTGTTTGGTTTGCACCAGACATAGCATTTTCCTTTATGGCCAAAAGGCTACATTTTAGTCTCATCTGACCAGAGTACCTTCTTCCATGTTTGGGGAGTCTCCCACATGCCTTTTGGTGAACACCAAACATGTTTGCTTATTTTCTTTTGCAAAGCACTGTACTAGATGGGCTAAATGCCTCTTATGCTCACTTCGAGGCAAGCAACACTGAAGCATGCATGAGAGCACCAGCTGTTCCGGATGACAGTGTGATCACGCTCTCTTCACTGAGATTTTCAACCTCTCCCTGACCGAGTCTGTAATAGCTATAGTATGTTTCAAGCAAACCACCATAGACCCTGTCCCCAAGAGAGTGAAGGAAATCTGCATAAATGACTACCTCTCCGTTGCACTCACGTCAGTAGCCATGAAGTGCTTTGAAAGGCTGGTCATGGCTCACATCAACACCATCATCCTGGAAACCCTTGACCCACTCCAATTCGCATACTGCCCCAACAGATCCACAGATGACGCAACCTCAATCGCACTCCACACTGCCCTTTCCCACATGGACAAAGGGAACACCTATGTGAGAATGCTGTTCATTGACTACACCTCAGCGTTCAACTGGATCCTGTACATCGAAGGGGCTGGGGTGGAGCGGGTCAAGTGTTTCAAGTTCCTTGGTGTCCACATAACCAACAAACTATCATGGTCCAAACACACCAAGAAAGTTGTGAAGAGGGCACGACAACACCTTTCCCCCTCAGGAGACTGAAAAGATTTGGCACGGGTCCCCAGATCCTCAAAAAGTTCTACAGCTGTACCATCGAAAGCATCCTGACCAGTTGCATCACCGTCTGGCATGGCAACTGCTCGGCATCCGACCGTAAGGCGCTACAAATGGTAGTGCATAAAGCCCAGTACATCACTGGGGCCAAGCTTCCTGCCATCCAGGGCCTATATAATAGGTGATGTCAGAGGAAGGCCCCAAAAAAAGTCTCCAATCACCCAAGTCATAGACTGTTCTCAATGCTCCCATACGGCAAGCTGTACCAGAGCGCCAAGTCTAGGTCCAAAAGCCTCCTTAACAGTTTCTACCCCCAAGCCATAAGACTGCTGAACAATTAATCAAATGGCACATGTACTGTATTTGATATGGGATTTTTAGGTGAGAGCTGATGCCTGTGATCCCTGCCCTGTGATAAACAGTGCCCACTTTGACAAAGGCAGGGGCGCAAAATATTTGGCTTGTCCGTAAGCGCGAACCGATGCCAATGCCTTTTGGACATATTTGTTTGGTGCAGTCCGGACCTGCCTTGATTTCCACATCCACGGACATTGGTTTTTGGTTTGGTCCGGACAAATCTGAACCAATCATAGACGTCTATGTTTGGTTCAGATTTGGTGTGGTCTGGACAAAAATTGGTCCAAACATATACTTCTATTAATTACTTATTTTCAACTTTGATTCAGAACCAAAAATGAGCCTGATTTAAAAATCAGGAAAATACATATTTTCAACATTCGGAAAATAAGTATTTTCAACTTTCATTCAGAACCGAAAATTAACCTGATTTCAAAGTCCGGGAAAAAGGTATTTTTCAATATCTGGAAAATAGTTGTTTTCAAGTCCTGGAAAATATTTTAAATGTACAGAAAATATGTCTTTTCACCTTGCATTCAGAACCTAAATTTAACCTAACTTCAATATCTGGAAAATACATATTTTCAACGTCATATTGCTTACTGGGACTATTGTAGTTTTGGGGGCAGCATTTTTTACTCTCGCCTAGGGCAGCAGAAAAGCAAGACTGGCCGTGAGTGTGTGTGTGTCTTCACAGTCACAGTGTTGTGTCGTGAGGTGTTTTATCTGTTATTTAAAATCAGATTTTACTCCTAGCTTGAGTTACCTGATGTGAACGAGAGTTCCATGTGGTTAAGGCTCTATGGAGTACTGTGCATTTCCCAGACTCTGTTCTGGACTTGGGGACAGCAAAGAGACCCCTGGTTGAATGTCTTGTAGGGTATGTATGGGTGTCTGAGCTGGGTGTTAGCTGTTTGAACAGACAATTATCATTAGCGTTAGCATTTTTATTATTAGCATTTTGGATAATGAGTGTAAATAGAGACAAATATATTGATAAAAGTCACCTTGTCCGAGAGACATTTACATGGTTATCAGAATGTCACACCAGGGTAAGCCTACACAAAACACAGCCCTTGTTTTAAGTGTTTCTAAAATCCCCTATGGGAAAAATGAATGGTGGAAAGATTATTAGAAACATTTCCCTATGATTTATGCCTAATATGTCACCTCCACTGTGGGGCTCTATAGGCAAAATATGTGCATTGGTTGAAACAAAACACAGATAGGTCTATGCTACAGTTTGTTAACACCATCTGCTCTAAACCTCGCTCACTTTACATAATTCTTAACAACACTGTACATAACTCAAGATCTAAATGCATACTCCCATATGGGAATAAAATCTGATATCACATTTTTAGCATGCAGATGCTGTTTCACTGGTAAAACTTGAATAATTATCATTCCCGATTGACGGTGAGAAGGGACGGTTACCACAAAAACGTGTGCATAATGTAGAGGACAGACGTGCACGGGTGATATCTATAATTAGCTCTGGGGAAGAGGCTTCCAGGGGGGTGGGATGGGCGGTTACCATCGGCGGAACTGAAGCCTCTGCCTGTATATAACACCTGAATTATAATCTGAGAGATCTGATGAAACGACAACGGTACAGACAGAGCCTTACGTGTGTTAGTGCCAACTGCATAATTATCATGGAGCACCCATCTATGTAGGCTGCAACATTAAGTATAATGTTCATGCCACAGGAGCGGGCATAGGTGAATGGTGCCTCAGTAGTTGTTAGGAATTTACCACACCAAAAAAAACGTGCTAAAATAATGTGTCTGAATTTACACAGCCAAATTAAAATAATTTCCGACCGTAATTGATGATGCTCTTGAACATGCAAACAGACGCGCGTGCCTGTATTTTCATCTCGAGGTCGCGCATGAAGAGGGCGTTGTTGGAGGAGGTGTTGGGGGGGGGGGGCAACATTTGTGTAAGGCGGGGGACGAGGGCAGGGAGAGGTTCCGCGAACGGAAGGGGATGAACAGGAAGAGCTGCTCACACAGAGGGGGAAACTGCTGGCTGGCAGTGTTGGTTTTTCTAAGTGTATTTATTCACCCCGTCTCCTTTCCTATTGTGTTAATGATTTTCGCTATCTGTGTAAATGTCCCTTTAAGTTAGTTTATTGGCGCCACGGTCAGTGTTTCCTCTACAGTAAGCGTATTATCAAGCCAGCGACTCTTGACTGTCTCCAGCCTGCAACTTCCCGTCACCGAGAAGAACGAAGACGGAAAGAGCGAGCAGCTGAAAAGGAAACAGGGTCGGTCAATAAGAATACAGCGAAATCTACACGGATATCAGACTGATAGACAAGTCGATATAGTTGTCTTCTTTTAGTCGACTAGGCGGATCTGCGTTCTTCTCATTGTGACTTGCTTGCCAACCGTCATTTTCCTTGTTGAGCACCCGGCTGCGGCTTGCTCCACTGTCGCCGAGGCTCGAGCCAACCACTGGTGGGGGGTTTAATGGGAACCTTGTTTAGATAGAACTCCCTTCTCCCCCCCACCCCCCCGACGGACCCTCGCTCGAATCCAATTCGGGCGCTGTCTTCCCCGGGGGGTGCCCGGTTTTTGCTTAGTCTGACTGGGGAAGGAGGGCGGTCCCCCAGCCTTGACTGTCGCTCTGGCCGACCCTAGTGGACCCTAATATGGCAGGAAATCTGAAGAAAGGCGGAGGACTGATCGGGATGATGAAGGACGCGTTTCAGCCCCATCACCACCTCCATTCCAATCACCAACCAGGGGCCGTGGACAAAAAGACCGTGGAGAAATGCTGGAAACTAATGGACAAGGTGGGTGACTAGCAGTCGTATAACTATCCATCTAAGCTACCCGGCTGATGATCTGTGGCTCAGGAAGCTAGCATAGATGGCTAATTAGCCAGCTCGCTAACTAGACAGCTACAGTACGAGCTAGCTAGTTAGCTATGGGTAGCTACACCGACCAGCTAGGCTACACCGACTGGCAGAGAAAGTGGTAAATGAGCTAGTTAATTATATGTAATGTATTGTATTCATCTGCAGAAGATGTAGGCAGTTGAAGTTAGTTAGAACTACCTATATGGCTGTAGCTAGTTAGTTTGATGCTGGTGGTGGCTGGATTGCTATCTATGTTAGCCAGCTACCTAGGCAGCTAGCTAGCCAATTAACATTAGCTAGCAACATTGACCAAGAAAATAAATATAGCTTGCATGGTGGTGGTGGTGGTGACTCAATCATCATACCAGATTAGGGTCTTGAAAACAGTAGCTAGCTAAGTGAGCAAAGTTAGGCTTGGGCTTTGACCATAGCCACAGAGCTACATTTTACCTTTCAGAACAGAAGATCCGTTCCGTTGACAAAGGTGTGCAATAAGGTTGTAAAATGTTATTCACCATTTGGGATTTAGCTAGCTGGCTAAATGTAATTTTAATGATCAGTGATTGTAAGATCAGATGTCAAACACAATAACTTTCAAACAATGTGGCAACAATCTAACTGCTCGACTCACAACACTTACTCTAGCAGTGACTCATGAAGTCCAGAGTATTGTGCAGCATGGAAATTAATACATGTGATCATCATAAAGAATTAGCTCCATTTACTTCACAAGAGGCGCAATTCACAACATCATTTCTCGGAAATTGTAGCTGGCTGACCCCTAGTTTCCTGTGCGATTCACATGGAATTATCACAGTGATTCAGAGGACAAGAAAGCCTTTTTGTGTTTGTTTCTCTATGAGTAGTCTACACATTTGTCACTCTTTTCTCTTATCTGTAAGAACCCAAGCCCCTGAGGATTGTTATAGTGGCACATGTTGGCCAGTTTGCATTGCTCTCCACCAGACAAGCACATCTGCATTGTCTCCGTTAAGTAAAGGTTAAAAATGATGTATGGAGAAGAGGTCGCTTAACACAAACAGAAAAAGTGAAGTGACACTGCAATGTCAGTTCTCCTTTTCTGTTTCAGAAAGTGACCTTGGCTTCCCAATCAATGGCACACACAAAGTCTAGTCTGTCTGAGGCGAAGTTGAGGAAGTGTGTGTGTGTCCACAAGACCTTTAGAAATAGAAGACTTTGTCCACGATGGAGGGTTGTTGAAAGGAAAACCACTGTAGAACCTGCAATATGTGTTCTATGGTATGCTGATTTTAGCAGAATGCTTTGAGGCAGGATACAACTTTACAAATTACACTTGTGGAGACATTGTTTGCTACTACTGCAACTGGTATCCTATCAAGTATTGTTCATAGCATTTTGTCCTTCCCCTCTTTCAAAACGGGTTAATAATTATTACACTGACCCATCTGCATCAGGTTTAACCATTTTAATACAGGTTTTTCTTCATACGGTTATGCCCCATGCACAAGTTAGCCTATCTGCCCATTCAGATATCATGAGGACAACTCGGACAACAGTCCATGTTTGTACTAGATCTGCCTAAGAACTTCAATGTTAAGCAGTTAAAGTGTATGTATAGAATTGGTGTAGAGGGTTATTACAGGCTTACTGCTTTTCCCGTGTTGATTGGGTCCCTAGTCAATGTTTTAGTGGTTTTATCGTAACAGGAACCTGCAGTCATGGGTTACGTCCCGAATTGCATCCTATTCCATATATATTGCACTACTTTTGACCAGGGCCCGTAGGGGGACGCACCCGTGATCTAGAGCACAGTGGTATGGGGGGGGGGTTGGTTCTGTCCCAGCCTCCGATCCTGAGGTTAGCGAGAGAGCGGAGGAGGGGAATGCGGAACAGCTAAGCGGCAATCTTTTGGTTTAGTCCAGGCCACCACGGCTGGATGTGTTTGCGTGTGTGTGTGCACGTTTAGCCAACTGATAACTCTAGGACTTCCCTTCCTTGGCTACAGGCTTATCTGCTCTCTGACAGGACTCGTGCACTTGGGTTGGAAGCACATCAGGGTTTATTGTGACCCCCTCTGACTGACCTCAGTCAGTTGGCTACACTGAACACATGTAGATGGCATGTAGTACTGTGCGCCTCCTGTAGTCTGTTCTGCTATGATGACGCCGTGTGGTATTTCACCCAATAGATATGGGAGTTTTATGAAAATGGGATTTTTGTTTTCTAATTCTTTGTATGTCTGTGTAATCTGAAGGGAAATGTGTGTCTCTAATAGAGGTCGACCGATTGTGATTTTTCATCGCCGATACCGATTTTATTGGAGGACCAAAAAAAGCTGATGCAGATTAATCGGCCAATTTATTATTATTTTTGTTTTTGTTTTCCCATGATTTGCTTGGGTTGAGTTGCTGTCCTGGGACTCTGGGGTCTGTTTGTGAACATAGCCCCAGGACCAACTTGCCTAGGGGACTCTTCTCCAGGTTAATCTCTCTCTAGGTGATGGCTTTGTTATGGAATCGCTTCTTTTTAGGTGGTTCTAGAATTTAACGGCTCTTTTCTGGATTTTGATTAGCGGGTATCGGCCTAATTCTACTGTGCATGCATTATTTGGAGTTTTAAAGTGTACAAATCAAATCAAATTTTATTTGTCACATACACATGGTTAGCAGATGTTACTGCGAGTGTAGCGAAATGCTTGTGCTTCTAGTTCCGACAATGCAGTAATAACCAACAAGTAATCTAGCTAACAATTCCAAAACTACTACCTTATAGACACAAGTGTAAGGGGATAAATAATATGTACATAAAGATATATGAATGAGTGATGGTACAGAGCGGCATAGGCAAGATACAGTAGATGGTATTGAGTACAGTATATACATATGAGATGAGTATGTAAACAAAGTGGCATAGTTAAAGTGGCTAGTGATACATGTATTACATAAAGATGCAGTAGATAATATAGAGTACAGTATATACGAATACATATGAGATGAATAATGTAGGGTATGTAAACATTATATTAGGTAGCATTGTTTAAAGTGGCTAGTGATATATTTTACATAATTTCCCATCAATTCCCATTATTAAAGTGGCTGGAGTTGAGTCAGTGTGTTGGCAGCAGCCATTCAATGTTGGTGGTGGCTGTTTAACAGTCTGATGGCCTTGAGATAGAAGCTGTTTTTCAGTCTCTCGGTCCCAGCTTTGATGCACCTGTACTGACCTCGCCTTCTGGATGATAGCGGGGTGAACAGGCAGTGGCTCGGGTGGTTGTTATCCTTGATGATCTTTATGGCCTTCCTGTGACATCGGGTGGTGTAGGTGTCCTGGAGGGCAGGTAGTTTGCCCCCGGTGATGCGTTGTGCAGACCTCACTACCCTCTGGAGAGCCTTACGGTTGTGGGCGGAGCAGTTGCCGTACCAGTCGGTGATACAGCCCGACAGGATGCTCTCGATTGTGCTTCTGTAGAAGTTTGTGAGTGCTTTTGGTGACAAGCCAAATTTCTTCAGCCTCCTGAGGTTGAAGAGGCGCTGCTGCGTCTTCTTCACGATGTTGTCTGTGTGGGTGGACCATTTCAGTTTGTCTGTGATGTGTACGCCGAGGAACTTGAAACTTATTACACTCTCCACTACTGTTCCATCGATGTGGATAGGGGGGTGTTCCCTCTGCTGTTTCCTGAAGTCCACAATCATCTCCTTAGTTTTGTTGACGTTGAGTGTGAGGTTATTTTCCTGACACCACACTCCGAGGGCCCTCACCTCCTCCCTGTAGGCCGTCTCGTCGTTGTTGGTAATCAAGCCTACCACTGTTGTGTCGTCCGCAAACTTGATGATTGAGTTGGAGGCGTGCGTGGCCACGCAGTCGTGGGTGAACAGGGAGTACAGGAGAGGGCTCAGAACGCACCCTTGTGGGGCCCCAGTGTTGAGGATCAGCGGAGTGGAGATGTTGTTGCCTGCCCTCACCACCTGGGGGCGGCCAGTCAGGAAGTCCAGTACCCAGTTGCACAGGGCGGGGTCGAGACCCAGGGTCTCGAGCTTGATGACGAGCTTGGAGGGCACTATGGTGTTTTTTGCGAGTCTCAATTTGGTGTTGGTGAGAGGACCCCAGATCTCACAACAATAGTTCTATAACTGAGTCAAGAATATTTAGACAGATCCTAATTGGTTTGTTGAATTTGATGTTCCTTTTGATGGCGTACTGAGATTTACTGTCAGGGCCCAGGCATCTGTCTCTCTCTCTGTTTCTGTCTTTCTCTCTCTGTTTCTGTCTGTCTCTCTGTTGTGTTTGTCTCTCTCTCTCTCCCCCTCTCAATTTCAATTTGAGGGGCTTTATTGGCATGGGAAACATTTGCCAAAGCAGGTCTCTGTTTCTCTCTCTTTCTGTCACTATCTTGCTCTGTATCTCTCACCCCCTCCTGCTCTCTCTCCTCTCTCCTCTTCTCTCTGTGTGTTGTCTTTTGATCCCCATGTTATTCCACTGATAAGATCCGCCTGGAGCTCACTAAGCAGATGCAACCAGCCCTGCTCGGTGACTAGGCCACTCAAGACATGGTGGGTTCATTTGAAGGTTGGCCAATTCAGCATCAAATTGTGAATTTGGGTGGTGTTTATGATGACTGAGTTCAATAGACGGAATAGGTTCAAGTGCAGAATTGAGACGACAGTCACGTTCTCCATTTTATTACATGACAGTTTGCTCCTGTATCTCTTTATAATGCACGAGGAGCGTGACTTGTCTGAGTGCAAGTTGAATATGAATGTAGCCAGTAAGTCTAAGGTAGACAACAGATAACACTCTGTTTTAGATGGGGCTTTTATACTGGACACAGAAGAAGCTGACAAAGTAGATGATTGATTAATTTCTGGAAAATAGGCCCTCTTCCTTGTTTTACTTTGGTCAAGTTATTCATTCATCACAGAATGCTGTGGCATGCATGTTTATGTTGTATATTATGTGTTTATGGGTGTGACTCAGCTCGGGCTGTGGAGGTCACAACATTTCGTCAGGTGGTGATTGTCAAGCAAATAACGGTCGGTCTCACGGTAATTGGCCGTTAATTAACGTAAATACATTTAGCATCTGGCTTCCGAACACAGTCTACAAGTCATTTTAAAAAGTCTAACAAATCCATTTAATATAGCCTTCACTGTCACAATCAATCCATTGATTTTAAACCGGTCTAAAGAACCATGATATGAAGAAAATGGTCATGTCCTGATGTGGCTATGCCGAATGGCTGTGGGCTACACTAGTTCATTTAACAGACAAGATTTTTTTTAAATTCTGTGGCATTATTTTATAGTATGAAGAACACAATTGAACAAAGCAGAATAAAACAAACATTTTCTCAATGATTTGAGGGAGTGCGCACGTGCAGCTGTTCTTTGTTGAGCGGTTAACAAAGAAATAAGTATTCCTATATGCTTAATTTAGAGTTATGTAACTTTAGTTGTTCTACAAACATTGGGCTATAAAAAGTTGCTTGAAAGGCATGCTTTGTTTTTTTTGCGCAGGCTGTACACGCTACATCACACTCATTCACAATTTGACAAGCACTTGATAATGCCTCGAATTTCACGGCGGCATCCCCTTTGTGGCCGTAATGCACCCTAAAAAAATCCATGCCTTCTGCGGCCCAGAGTGCTGCGTCGTTCCCTTCTCCCTGAGTGTGCTGTGTTATCCAAAGCGTCTCTCACTCACACCTCTCCGTCACCCGATCGGGGTCTTTCTCACAGGCTATAAGTGAAGGCCGACACATCGGGGACGCAATTGCGCGCGTCCTTATCTAATCCCGAGGTGCATATTGAATATATTAGAAGTGTCCACATTTACTTTTCATCAGCCAACAAGATGAGTAGGCCTAACGAACAGCAAAAGCACTAGCCTATGTCAATCTACTATCCCCCATAGTGCCAAAGGCGACTTATTCTGTGCGAGGAATTAAATATTCCAAACCTAGTCCGGGACAGTTGTGGGATACGATGGATCGAAAATTAATACAACCACTTGCATCAAACTTTGTTATGCATGCAATGTTGTTAAACTATTTATCTATTTCATAACATTATAAGCGCAGCAATGCACACATGGTAATAGGCTATGAGCGCAAATGTTCCACTAGCGGGAAAACACCATTATCAAAAGTGACCGCAATTATGCATGCAATGCTTTTATTATAATTTATAAAGGTACATTTTTATGGCAAAAAGGTGAGCTTCCCCAAACTTGAAACTCACTCACTGCTTATATACAGTGGGGAGAACAAGTATTTGATACACTACCGATTTTGCAGGTTTTCCTACTTACAAAGCATGTAGAGGTCTGTAAAAAAAAAAATCCAGAAAATCACATTTAATTACTTTTTTAAAAATCATACATTTGCATTTTATTGCATGACGTAAGTATTTGATACATCAGAAAAGCAGAACTTAATATTTGGTACAGAAACCTTTATTTTCAATTACAGAGATCATATGCAGGGATTTTGGCCCACTCCTCCAACCAGATCCTTCAGGATTCGGGGGGCTGTCGCTGGGCAATACGGACTTTCAGCTCCCTCCAAAGATTTTCTATTGGGTTCAGGTCTGGAGACTGGCTAATATTGTCACCCATCAGACTATTCTTAATTTAATCGTGACTTTACAGAAACAAATTAATATATGTGTGACATTTTGTTTTGATTTAAAATGGACCAGTATCATACACCTGCATCAAAACGGGCTGCGGAAAAGAAATGCATATCAAATCAAACTTTTATTTGTCACATGTGCCGAATACAAGTGCAGACCTTACCGTGAAATGCTTACTGACAAGCCCTTAACCAACAGTGCAGTTCAAGAAGAGTTAAAATATTTACCAAATGAACTAATTTAAATAAATAACAAATGAACACAACATAACAATAGAGACTATATACAGGGGGTGCTGGTCAGTGTGCGTGGGTACAAGTTAGTTGAGGTAATTTGTACATGTAGGTAGGGGTGAAGTAACTATGCATAGAAAATAACCAGCGAGTAGCAGCAGTGTACAAAACAAATGGGGTGGTCAATGTAAATAGTCCAGTGGCCATTTGATTAATTGTTCAGCAGTCTTTTGTCTTGGGGATAGAAGCTGTTAAGGAGCCCTTTGGTCCTAGACTTGGCGCTCCGGTACTGCTTGCCGTGCGGTAGCAGAGAGAACAGTCTATGACTTGGGTGACTGGAGTCCCTGACAATTTAATGGGCTTTCCTCTGACACCGATTATTATATAGGTCCTGGATGGCAGGAAGTTTGACCCCGGTGGTGTACTGGGCCCTACGCAGCAGGTGCCATACCAGGCGGTGATGCAAACGGTCAGGATGCTCTCGGTGGTACAGCTGTAGAACTTTTTGAGGATCTGGGGACCCATGCCAAACCTTTTGTCTCCCGAGGGGGAAAAGGTGTTGTCGTTCCCTCTTCACGACTCTTGGTGTGTTTGGACCATGATAGTTCGTTGGTGACGGGGAGACCAAGGAACATGAAACTCTTGACCTGTCCCATTACAGCCCCGTTGATGTTAATGGGGGCCTGTTTGGCCCGCCTTTTCCTGTATGTAGTCCACGATCAGCTCCTTTGTCTTGCTCACATTGAGGAAGAGGTTGTCATTTATGCACTTAAATAGCGAATGCAGGATGCTTTCCACCGTGGTTTATTTTCATGCCAGCCAGGTAGGCTATACTCCTGTTGTAAATATAAGCAATGTGCTTAATATTAGGAAAGTTGAGAAATAAATATAGTAGGCCTAGCCTATAGAAATCTGATGGGATCCTCTTTTTATTAGCAGCCATCTCTCTTTCTCCTGCAGTTGCATAGCCTATAGAAATATTGCCGATTCATAAGAAAACAGAGCCCTTCCCTTTGTGTATTGGAGAGGTACAGACCTGTGTGTGTGTGTGTGTGTGTGTCGTCTATTACCAGACCAACAGCAAGCTTTAATCCTGAGATGACTATTTCATTCTCTTCACTGTGTTGAAGGCCTTAAAATAGACTCACTTAGTGACTCTCAGGGTTTGCTATCTCAGCACTGCTCTCTCACTCGCTCTCCCAGGCATTTTCACTTGCTCTGCCACTTCTCCTCCAAGTGGCTTTTCTCACTCTCTCACTTCCCTGTAGTCCCTAGTCCTTACTGGACTTGACGCTCTGGCGAGACTCTGGTGCACAAGTGATTACTTGTCAGAGAGAGCTAGAGTATTTTACGTTTAGGTGAAAAGTGTTATGATCAATATAATCCACGTCATCACACTATCATACCGATGTATTTATCAAATGGTGTTCAGCGGTAGTTTAGTTTTAGTGATATCGATGTTCCCCTTTTCACTGACCGTTGTGTATGTAGGCTAAACACTCAAGCGTGCACAGACGTTAGTTTGTTCAGTTAATGTTTGGGTACTTGTCATGGTTGTGGTCAATTCACTTCCTGAATTGAAAACATCTTCATAGAATACAATGTGCAACTTTTCAATTCAAGAAATAGGATTTTTATTTACTTCCTGAATTGTATTAAAAAGCAATGGATCCCAACCCTGGTCTGTATTCGCATACTACTAAGTCTCTTCCACCACCGTTGCTGACTTCTCATGTGTTTCAGTAAGCTGATTCATCATCTCCCCTATGTGTCCTATCCTCTCCCTCCATCCAGGTGGTGCGACTGTGCCAGAACCCCAAGCTGGCACTGAAGAACAGCCCACCTTACATCCTGGACCTGCTGCCAGACACCTACCAGCACCTCCGCACCATCCTGTCCCGCTACGAGGGCAAGATGGAGACGCTAGGCGACAACGAGTATTTCCGCGTCTTCATGGAGAACCTGACCAAGAAGACCAAGCAGACCATCAGCCTGTTCAAGGAGGGCAAGGAGCGCATGTATGAGGAGAACTCTCAGCCCAGGTGAGATGATGACATTGTTGGAGATTGAGGTGGAAATCGAACTCGTTGTTGACGAAATGCAGGTACTTTTCCTAAAATACTTCTTGGTCTCACAATTGCCATTTCCTGATCAAAAAAATAAAAAAACGTTTTCTTTTTTTCCCCCAAGACATCAAGATAAGTTCCTTTGTTTTTGTACCACGAGCGCGTGCATTGAGCCGTCTTATCCTCCTCCTGAAATGCTCCTGTGAGGTCGCACTCTGACCTGTGTTAGTGAATGAACTGAGCGTGATCTACCAGAATATTAACCCTTTTTGTTAGCCCAGAGCTAAGCCGAGCTGTACGGTGCTGGCCTTGGTTACACATTCACCATAAGTCCAGGAACTGTGATTTGAAGGAACACGTTGAAAAGCAACGATCTGAGCCAGTACGGTTTGGGACGGCACAATAGCTTGAAAAAGCTCTGAATTTCTTTCTCCTACGTCTGAAGTGAAGTGGGGGAGGGGGGGGGTATTTTTGTGTGTGTGCTGAACACCTCCCTGTCTTAGCAGGCAGGTGTCGGGTTAGATCTCATCGGTGGGTACGTTTCTGCGCCTCCTTAAAGTGGAGCAGTGTAGTCTTGTACTGAGTAACAGCCAAAGAGAAGGGTGCTGTGGTTTGTACAAGTGAACATTTGTGGTCAGGGTGACGGTGATCTATTTGCCTGTGTTCTGTCTGTCTCTGTGTTCACAGGCTTTGCCGTTAGTCTCCCACAGACATGAGGGTTGTAAAGGAGCTAAAGAAATTGCAAAAATACAAAATGTAGTCTTAACACCGTAGCTTTTTGAATAACATCAAAAACTAAAAATATCGCTCCATACACAGTACAAATGTACACATAAGATCAACTTTCACACACACAAACAATGACTACGTCTTATCTGAACAGACCCGTATGTTCACACACCTATCCCTCGTGCCTGCATTATTGTTTGCCACTTGGCCTTAAATTGTATCAATTTAACGAACACCGTTTTGGATGTGACCAATACCGTCTTTTGACATGACCAATATCATATTTTCCCTTTGATTTGTAGCTCAGGGGCCAAATTATTCAAGTATCTCAGAGAAGGGAATTGTATGCAGTGCCTTTAGCAAAGTTGAACAAGCATGTTAATGTTGACGACATTCTATAAATCCCGTCAGAAATGCAGGATTTGGCTTAAATCTTTTGGGGAAATAGGCTGTAAAAATGGTCTATTCTACTTTGCCAACGGCACCCCATATAATTCCTAATCCGACGCTTGATAACTATGGCCCCAGGTTATACAGTTAAAAATGACAATGAAGCTTGATTTGCACATTCCTAACTTATTGCTGGACACACTCCAAGCCTCTCCCAGGGTCAACCGGTTACACGCAGTGGGAGCATGAATATGATGGCTCGAGTTAAGTATCAATGGCAGGATGTGGCCAAATATTTTCTCCTTTAATTAACTGACACAAGTTGGGCCCCTGCACTCATCTCCAATGTACTCAAAACACAACCCTTTTTAAAAAAACATTTTTTTTAATGAAAACTGTGGTTAATTTCCTTCTTTTAATGCAACAAATCAGAGTAGCGATGACTCTCTGCCTGGCGTTTTGCATAGCTTCTGTTTTTTTTGGACAATGAGTCTCCTTGTGCTGACACTAAGGGAGAGGAGGAGGCTCAGCTCACATTCCTCTTCTGTCTTCCCCCTAATTGAATTAGCATTAAGTAACGGACCCATTTGAACGGTCTTAACCACTCCTTTGTGAAATACATTTTCATCATCACTTTATTACAGAGCGAGTGGGTTCTAGAGCCGGAGCTGGTAGTAACCGATGAAGCCCCCCCCACACACACACACACACACACACACAGGGACCAGAGACAAAGAGCACTATTGTGCCTAGAGGAGGGCTTTAGCCCAGTAGCGTGGTTAGTGTGTTACCAGCCGCAAACGGCCTTAGCTGTGTGACACTCCTCCCATACCAGGGTTCTTAGCACGGTGTGCCTTACATGCTGACTAAACCGGGTGCGCGCATGTTGATTTTTGTCCACCCACACCAGACGCGATCAGGACACAGAGGTTGAAATATCAAAACGAACTCTGAATCAACTATATTCATTTGGGGACAGGCCATTTTAGCTAACTAGCTTGCTGTTGCTAGCTAATTGTCCCTGTCACGCCTTGGTCATAGTATTTTGTGTTTTCGTTATATATTTGGTCAGGCCAGGGTGTGACATGGGTTTATTTTGTTGTGTTTCGTATTGGGGTTTTGTAGGCATTGGGATTGCGGCTGAGTAGGGGGGGTGTAGCATAGGTTTGGCTGCCTGAGGCGGTTCTCAATCAGAGTCAGGTGATTCTCGTTGTCTCTGATTGGGAACCGTATTTAGGTAGCCGGGGTTTCACTGTGTGTTTCGTGGGTGATTGTTCCTGTCTCCGTGTTAGTGTTCACCAGACAGGCTGTATAGGTTTTCACGTTCCGTTTGTTGTTTTGTGTATTCATAAGTTATTTCATGTATCGCTATTCTACATTAAAGAACATGAGTAACCACCATGCTGCATTTTACAGTCCCGGGATATAAACATTGGGTTTTTATTTTTACTTGAAATGAGTAAGGTCCTCTACTTTGACAATTAATCCACAGATAAAAGGGTAAACTGTTGTTTCTAGTTAAGGCTTCTTCTTTGGGCTTATTATGGCAGTTGGCAACCAACTTTTTAAGGTGCATTACCACCACCAACTGGACTGGAGTGTGGACCTCAGTTCGTCTTTAAATCAATCACCCACGTGGGTATATGCTCCTAAAAACCAATGAGGAGATGGGAGAGGCGGGGCCTGCAGGGATGTAGGCAGACACACAGAATTTTAGGAGCACAATGAAAAATGTTTGACATATTAAAGCTTGTGCTCCCCAATTAACATTCCAGGTCGCACGGCTAAATATTTAGGCGCAGATGCAAGTAAAATGGTCGCACTGTAGAGCCCTAAGTTACCACTCTCGTTCCTCCTGGATAGGCTGGAGATGGTTAGAACAGTTTGATACAGTGTTAGCTTCAGCCTCGACTTAAGTAGTCTCCTGTATGGACAAAATGTTAGCTAATTCCCTTTCCTCTTGTTGTTGATAAAGGCGGAGCACCATTTCAGTGAAAAATGATGGATGCTAGCTATGACGATTACGTGGTCATCCTACACGGTTGTTTCTTCTCAGACCGTTGCAGTACAGAGAGCGCTAGTGGGTGGATGTGGTGCCGAGATGCCCTGCAGACTTCTCCACAATATTACCGCCGCGAAATTTGCTCTTCAGTTTATTTTCATTTTGGCATCCGGCACAAATATTTCTTGCTCGTCTTGCACGCAGACATAATGACACACAGCTCCCATAGTTCTGAGGAGAGTGATATTTGCGTTCAGCGTTCTGACAATTGCTGGTTGATTACCACAACCACCGTAGACTGAAAGCCTTTTGCTAATTTTAGTTGTGCTTTTTGTGCGGTGGTGGCCTGACATGGGAGTCTAGCTGCAACACTGCTGTGTGTGAGGGGGTGAAGTGTGGGCTGTGAGCTGCTAGAAGGGAACTAATGATTAACAGTGACACTGTCACGCACTGTGCTCGCCACACAGTTTCTTCCCGGTAGACTGCGAGCTTCCTTTTCCTGTTTCTCACAGGCCACCTAGTGCCATTTCTACGCCGCTCAGAGAGAGGGGGAGGGTGCGCAACAGGGAGAAGGAGCACAGCAAACGCTAGCCTGTTTATAACCACAAAGTCCAGTCTGAGTATGGAGTTGATCAATGTGTGCAGAAATAGGCCCTTCCAACCTCCCCTATATCCGGATATTGCTCAGACCTCCCTGAGCTTTGCCGTTTGATCTGGCTTCCTTGGCTAAGCCCCTGACCAGCGCTCCGTCCTGACTGCTGGTAGTTATAATATATCCTGGGGGGGAGAGGAGGGCTGGTTCCCAAATGGAACCCTATTCCCAATTATAGTGCACTACTTTTAACCAGGGCCTATGTAGGGAATGGGGTGCCATTTGGGATGAGGACAACAGGAGAATGGTCCCGGGGCGGAAGGGGTAATCCATCTGCAGTCCGAAGCGTGAGACAAGGCTGTTCTTCTACTCCAAGCCCCGTTTTCATATCCACGGGGCAGGAAACCAGAACAGGAGTGCGGCTTTCCTTTTTATCGTGGCTGCTCTCTCCTCCTCCTGTCACTCCACCACATGCCCATGATCCTGGCCTTGTTGGATTTATGTTTTCAGATCAACATTAAAAGCAAGGACTCCCGTCTACATTCATGCAGCCCCTGTACAGCCTGCTGCAGCCTCCGCGGCTACAGCTGAGGGTATTGCAGATGGTGGGACCCCAGTGATGTTGGGAGAAGGATCTGCATGGTTGGCCATGGGCCTCCTACTTCATCTCCCTCACTACTGCAGACACTCGCTGTCTGTGCCCTCCTTTCTCTCTGCAGACAGAGGAAGCCTCCCATATCTTCTTGCACCTGGCAGTCTCAAGCTAGTCTGCACGTCCCTGATAGTGCCTCAGTGGCCCACACAACCCCTTTTGTTGTGTCTATCTCTTCTAATGCCACATTCAGTCTCTTCTCTAAATAAGCAGACAAAACTATTGCAAATGGTTTCATTTTGTTAGCTTTTCGAATGTTGACAAAACAGTTGTCGTATGTAGCTGCTATGAAAAGGGGCTTCTCTGCCTCCTATCTGTGCTGCCGGAACTCTGTGGTATCATGCCAAGTTCATGTCCCTGCCAGCATGTCCCTGCCAGCATTAGTACCACAACATCCCTCTATTTGCAGAGGGCATGTGCCAGTTGCTAAATTAGTCCCTCAAAGCCCTGAGCCTGCCCCGTGGATATGACTTCCCATTTTCTATAGACTACCCATTTTCTATACCAGGCTGCTGGTAAGACAATAGTTCCTCACTCAGTAGCAGGCTTTGACTATCTCTCCCATCTTATTTGCTGGCAAAGGTCTGCGCAAACAGATCAATTTCAGCAATAGGGAAATGCACTGCCAGATAACAATCATTCCAAAGGATGTGTACATTTTTAGGGCACATGCAGAGAATGTGAGAGAGCCTGCTTTTTGCATACTGTAGCATCACTCTGGGTCTGCTTATTTGTATTTAACCTTTTAACTAGGCAAGTCAGTTAAGAACAAATTCTTATTTACAATGACAGCCTAGGAACAGTGGGTTAACTGCCTTGTTCAGGGGCAGAACGACCGATTTTTACCTTGTCAGCTCAGGGATTTGATCTTGCAACCTTTCGGTTACTGGTCCGACTCTCTAACCACTAGGCTCCCTGCCGCTGCTGAATTTGACATTCTTTGCCACTTCATGTACCAGCAGTTACTAATATGTAACTCCAATACTGTTCTGTCTGAGAATTTTGGGCTATTTGTTGACGAGTTCTGTCAGATCAGACAGACAATTTGTGGTTGGATGTGAGAAATGGAAAACATTTCTTAATGTTTTAACAGCATTACATTTTTTACATTTTTTTATAAATACATTTGTCCATAAGAACAATAAGAAAGAATCCTACAATTCAATGTGAATTCACAATACAGCTGCCAGCAATGGTTTTGGTCTCGGTCCCTTCAGATGGTTAAGTGTTGCACCGGTAGTCTACTACCATTACTGTATCTCAATTCCACCTCGCAATGTTCGCATATCCTTTATAGTTAACTTCTCAACGTATTGCCATACAGGTAGGGCTGACCCAATTTAGTCGACTGGTTTATTGTTTTTTTCGATAGGCTGATGGTCGGCCGAGATTTTTGTTTTTTAGTCGAGCAGTCCAAAATAGATTAATGTTGCGTTGCGCCTGAAATGGCACCCTATTCCCTATTTAGTGCACTACTTTTGACCAGAGCCCTATGGGCCCTGGTCAAAGAAGTGTGCTATGCAGTGAACAGGGTGCCATTTCGGACACAAACTTTTTATTCACATTAGGCCATTAGGGACCATGCCAGTTATCTACTCTGACTTAATTTGGCTTTGTGAAATGCCCTCGACTGATGGGCATTTTACCCATCATGCCACATGCAGGCCAAACTGTTAGCGCTGCTGTGAATGGAAATGCACTTAATGCTTCCTGGGCTCCGTTTCAGGTTGAGTTACACTGGCCTGCACATCACCCCTAGCCCGATCTCGCGCACACACACACACACACACACACACACACACACACACACACACACATGCACGTATGCACACACGGAAGCAACACTGCATCGTTTATTTATGGCATACTGCTGCTGCCAGTTTCAAAATAATATAGACTGTATAGTTCTCCTACGGGGTTATGAGGAACATTAGGCTTTAAACCGTTCCTTATTTGACCCGGGGACACAGCAAATAGGCGGCGTAAGGCTATTTAGACAGGAAATAGTAAGATTATGCATCGGTCGCTTTCTCTAACACTGTTAGCACGGAATAGCACTTTTCGAGTGGAGCGTTTTTAGGCGTCGACTCGTGTCTTTCAGTCTTTATCAGGGTGGATGATATTAGAGGAATTAAACTGTTAATAGAAAAATTAGAAAAAGTGAGCCTCTATGTTTTGCGTTGGTGCGTCAGGATGTGTTAGTCAAAGTATGTGTCTCTGCGTGCGTGCACTCAAGCACACTTGTTTGTGTGCGTAAGTCTGCTGTCACTGCTGTTTCCTGACAGAGATCCGGTGAGCAGCCAGTTCCGGAGAGTTAAATGTATAATGTGATGAAAGGGGAACCCAGTGTGGTTGCGATGTTTTTCTCTGTAGAAGTGTCGAGGACTACTGTGGTGTGATTGTGTTGCTGCTGCACGGTGGGTGTTGAGGGTCCTAGTTCACAGACAGACACAGACAGCCCGACTGCTACATTGTATTGCATTGAGAGTAGGCCTACCACCAGGCTTACAGCATGTCAATCCCTCTTCCCCCCGATTGTCATGTAGGCCTAATGTGTAGTGCCACCAGCCACTGTGATTTAGTCCCCCAGACCGTCCGTTCGCCAGTAATTGGCTTCAAGTGGGCCGTCGCTTTAACTTTCTAGCCTTCTATCTCGGAAAATTGGAAATGGGAAGGGAGCAGCCAGCTGCCGGTCAAAGGTCAGGCCCTTATAGGAGGAGGGGGTCACCACGAGCTCCGTATCCAGGGATAGCTTGGCCCATCGCCATGGTAACAGCAGAGATCTATGCTCTGTTGTCGAGGCTATGGTGAATTGGAGGGGGTATATGTATCTGCGGGTTAACTACTATAGCTCGTGCAGAATAAGAAAATGAATGCATCCCAAATGGCACCATATTGCCTATATAGTGCACTACTTTTGGCCAGAGCTCCATTGGCGCTGGTCAGAAGTAGTGCACTATTTAGGGTAAAGGGTTTCATTTGGGACGCAAGAAAAAGAAGTTGCGCCGGGGTTAAAAAAACACACAGCCGCCCACACACTGAGGTTGCATTTACTCAAACACTCTTTTTCTCTCCTTTTCTTTTTCTTTCTCTCCTCTCCTTTTTCTCCTCTCTTCTCTCTGGCTAACGATGTCCTTGGGTTTTTCAGACGAAAAGGAATGGCCATAAATAATGAATGGGTTTGTGTTGTTTTTTTTGGCGTAGTCTTTTGGACTTTCTAACTAACTTTCGTTCGGTGCTATTGTTGTATCTGTGAAGACTGGTTTTGAGTTAAAGCAGATGACGCATACAGACAGAGGAGTAGAGTAGAGGACAAGTCTATATGCACTTGTTGGGATCTGAGAGGATATGATAAGCCTAAACAATGTGTTAATAGCGCCACTTTGCCCTCTGATAGGATAGGAATAGCTAAGCAGAGTGTCTTCTCCACTGTCCACTAGGCTAGTCTCTGTATCAAACAACATACAGGAGATGCGTTTTAAAGGTTTAAAGGCTCCCTGCCTCTCTTGGCTTAGCCTTGTAGCATTGGAGCCATGCCCAGCCGCGCACAGAAATACAGAGCAAATGTTGTAGCACCAAGTTCTACCCTAGTCAGAGATATGAGGACACACATACAACAGACACGCTGGCAGGCGCATTGTAAACTCATAAGCTACAACATCACTCTCGGGATTGACAGTTTAACTCGCTGTCTTGTAGACTGTGACCCTTAATTGTGACTAGACGCATACACACACTAGTCTCTCTCACACACAAGGCATACCCTATGCCAGTGACGGGACACAGATGTGCTTCACCGAGGGCATTTTGCCACCTACAGAGCAATGCCCTCACACTAGCCTTGTCAAGAACCAGGCTTCCTTAAAACTCGAAGCCAGGGAAAGTTCATGACGGAAAGATTGTAAAAGGAGGTGGACACCCGGTGGAAGTTAGTGACGCAACACATCAAACCAATCAAATTGCTTGCTTGGGCGGAACTCCAATTGTGCTAACTAGCATGCGGAGCAACTCTGCAAAATGTGTCCTTCCTGGTCTGAAAACGGTGATGAACATAACATGTAGCAACAACAGCATGTGGGGGGAGGGTTCTTGAAATGTAGCAACCAATCAAAATCTTGCCGCTGGGAGCCAGCAGGCCATTCAAATCATTTTTGCACGACCTCTAAGGGAGGTGTGACAGTGGCGTGATTTTAGCGATATTGCAACGCAAGACTACCCTGACACAAACAGCGTGCGTGCGTGTAAAGGTGAATCCAATATACGCTTTCTGTTTGCCGTCACTGCCCACTCGGTTAGCTAGGGTCAGTAATGTCAACCTCACCAACAGGATGTCCCTTTCTAGAAATGTGGGCACTTATAATTGGCATACATTTCCAGCAGAAAATAAATTGTTGTGATTAAATTAAGCACATTGGTTGAATTTGACATTTAAACTGGAAAGTGTGAAGGAGGGGTTAAAGAATGTAATTGTCAGACGGGCTTAGTTTTGCAAGGGTCGTGTCAATGAGACGAGGGGAAACAGGACTGATTTCTAGCGGGGCAGATGGGCTTCTACTGCTGCAGAATGCCTCGCCTCACTCAAAGCCATTCGCAAAAAAAGAGGCTGCATTTCTTTTTCTTCTCGTCTTGGCAGTTGAGTGTCAAAACATCCCCCCACACGCGCTCACACACACACACGCGCTCACACACACGCGCTCACACACACACACACACGCGCTCACACACACACACACACACGCGCTCACACACACACACACGCTCACACAATTTGGCAAGGTGTCTGTATCCTCACTGTCTTTTTCGAGCTCATCATAAGGCTCTGTCCTCTCCTCTATCCCCTTACACGGCCTTCCCCACCCTTCCTCTGTGCTGGCATTGGAGAGAGGGAGAGACGCTGCCGCCACACTCTTGCGCTCTCTTTTGCATGTCAATTATCCCAGCCCCACCCTCCCCCAAGAGCCTCGCACAATTCCTCACTGTGTTATTCCGTGCTTTCTTTGCCACTTCGTCCCCCCTGCCGCCACTGCGTTCACCCGCCTGCCTCTTGCCTCGTTGCTCATCTGCCCAGTGGCCTCTGGAATCGGAAAAGTGTGCCAGGCATGTTATGGTCTCCAACCCCTCCCTTCTACCGTCGAACCCCAACCTGCACACCCAGGCTAGCGTGTGTAATGTGATGGAGGTCTAGTCCCTTACTCACTCACTCACTCACTCACTCACTCACTCACTCACAGCTTCCACCATGGAGTTCAGCCCCTGGCCTCTATGTTGTGGTGTGGAAATTACAAAGGCATGTTAACATGACATATTAGTTATCGGTGGCTAAATTGAACTGAAATGTGTAGTGGCTGTTTTAGGGAATCGCACCATGGATTAGTTTGTCTTGGCCCATAAGACTATTTTCAGGGTGAGGAACCATCCATGGTCAAGTTGTATAATACTCTCTCCCTCTCTGTTCCTCTTCTGTAGACGGAACCTGACCAAGTTGTCGCTGATCTTCAGTCACATGCTGGCTGAGCTCAAAGCCATCTTCCCCAACGGCCTGTTCCAGGGGGATAACTTCCGGATCACCAAGGCTGACGCCGCCGAGTTCTGGAGAAGATCATTTGGGGACAAGTGAGTCCACCTCTGCTCTCTACAAAAAGTTGACATTTACAGCAGGCTAGCCAGTCATAGTGAAAGTATTTACATTTAAGTGGTAAGATTGGATATATTTATGCACCACACGATGGAAATTGGAAGAAAGAAATTGCTTTGATGTTTCAAGCTCCATGAGGTAGTCTAGGTAAACAGATAGAAAGTAGTTAATTGAGTCTTTTTTAACAATTTTTTTTTTTTGGTTTCCTCCTAAACCAAACTCTTTTTATTAGTCACATTTTTGTCAGTCACCATAAACACCCAGAACCAGGAAAAGAGACTGGCCAAATTAAGCCCACAAGATTTCATATGGCCTGACCAAAAATGTCTCCATAAAAATGACAAAATTGTCCCGTGGCTTAATGTCGCAGCTGACCCCTGCTCTAAACACTATTGTTGCGCTGTAGCAAATAACATGTTTGGAGCGTCCATATTCAGGGTAGAATCGGAAGTGGGATCGGACACCGGAAGTGCAATAACAGGGAAGGTTTAATACGCTGCATCAACGTTGCTTGTTCAACTCAATGGGTATAGTATAGTGAACTTGTTGTCCCGATGTTGTCCCGTGTTTTAAGGACGATAGTGCCTTGGAAGGTGTTCCGGCAGGCACTGCACGAGTTCCACCCCATCAGCTCGGGCCTGGAAGCCATGGCCCTCAAGTCCACCATCGACCTCGCCTGCAACGACTACATCTCCGTCTTCGAGTTTGACATCTTCACCAGGCTTTTCCAGGTTGGGCCTATACTCACACGCACGTGCAAACACACACGTACATGCGCATGGACACACAAAAACACGAGCACAAGTGCATGGATATACGCACACACTCGCATGCCTAGATGCACGCACACACACACACACACACACTCAAATTCAGGGTCGCACACACTCAAACAAACACACACACACTCACACACAGCCCCCCTTGTACTACACTCCACTGCGCCAATGTACACAATTTATCTTGAGAGATGAGTTGAGAAAAGAGTCAGACAATGTATTTGTGTTGTGGATATCACATTTTATTGGTCACATTCACACTGTTAGCAGATGTTAATGCGAGTGTAGCGAAAATGCTTGTGCTTCTAGTTCCGACAGTGCAGTAATCTTGTTAGATATTACTGTAGCTCCCATAGAATAGTCCTCCATACCATCACTATCTACGGTTTAAAAGCTGGGGGTAATGGACCAAACAATGGCTATCACTGTAGGCAATAGTCTCTTACCATAGCCGCACTTTCTAACTACACATGAGTTTGGCAAAGCAATACTTATTGTGGCTATGTGTGTTTCTCTGCTATGAGGTATCGGGTGGCTGTTGCCTGCATCCCTGCCTGCTGAGAGAGAGGGCCAGTGTTTTATAGTGGCTGCGTTGTGTGTCTCTAGGCGGAATTGAGGCCTCTTGCTGGCTCTTGTTGTTGGCATAATGCAGTCTCCAATTCTTAAAGAACCCACTTTACAGCAGTGGATCTCAACTGGTTTTGCTTCAGGAGCCAAATTGAACCAGGTTGTCTTAGTCGCGATCCAATATTCGCGATTTTATTTTAGGTCTGGAAAACGGTTCAATCCTATATTGACAGTAAATGTGCTAATTATATGGCAACGGAACAACAGTCCCACCTTTTTCTAATTGTCAATAACCCATATTCTGGTTTGAGACTCCAAAATCAACCAAATCTGCTAAATAAATGACTATATATTGAAAATACTATGATTGAAGAAAAGTAGTTGAGGATAAATGATTACCAAAAAATATAGGTTCATTATTTCTAAACATTTTATACCTGGTTTTAGTCATTTAAATTCAGACTGCTGTATAAAAATAAATTAAAGTTAAACCACTCATGACCCATTCAAAACCTTGGACCTACCAGTTGAGAATCGCTGCTTTACAGGGAGTCTGGACTGGATGAAATTGTTAAGTGCCTCGGAGAGGAGTGGCTTTTTTGGGGCTAATTCAAGTTTTTAAGTGGCCACCGTACAGAGAACACAGAGAGCTTACTGGGCCATTCTTTCACTGCTAGTCAGCTGTGAGGAACAAACTGTACTAAAACGTACCCGTCCTGTCACAAAGGACCTCGGGATCTGACTAGTCCTTAGGAAATATGACTGCGTTATTGACATTTTTGCAATTCTGATCCACTAGTGACGCATCACTAATCCAGTTGCATTGGAAAAAGTTCTAGTGGCTGTTTCCCAGACACAGATTATTCCTGGTCTTGGACTAATGTACGTTCACCGGAGATTAATTTCACACACGTCATGTTTAGTGCTGCTGTCCCTGTGTGCAGTGGCCTAAATGCTAAAAGACCAACAACCAATGTCCCCCGTAAGTAATTGTCCCAATTGGACAAGTGCAAGTAGTTGCCCCTTGTTTCAATCCATTTTCTTCCATTTGGTGCCTAATGAATATGACCCACGACACTTACATTCCAATTTCAATACCTCAAAGCGAAGGTTTATATACATTTTCCCCTTTTTAGTCACCTGTTTCTTTTGTTGTTTCTAAGGCACGACTAGTATTTGTACCCTGAGGGGGAAGTGTTCTTCAGTCTTATTTTTTCTTCAACATTTTATTTTGTATTTTCTTTCGGCCCCAGCTAGCTCCCTGGCTTGTGTGATAGTGAGTGGATTGGATACAGTGCAACCTAGGTGGCTGGCTGTCTGCGAGTCGTGCCGAACAGCTGAATTACATGCCCTTTATTTGGGTTTTGGACGCGCCCTCGAAATAGCCGCGGCGTGTTTGCCGAGAGCGCTCGTGTTCTTTTGAAGCCCCCTGCACATCAAGGTCGTGCTTCTCATCAGCATGTGAATGAACCTGTATGATAGAGCGATAGTGGATAAACTGCAGTAGGGTAGAATCGGATGGAAGCATCATTTCCAGTTAGTAACACAAGACTGGTCTGGTTAAAAGTAGTGCACTATATGGAATAGGCTGCCATTTTGTGATGTATTCATTTGCTACTTGCTAGCTTCCTTTGCCTGTCGTAGTAAATGTATAATTATGACTGCCGTCTGCCCGGTATGTCTTATCTATGACTATGGTTCCTGTGCTATCTGACGGGTCAGGTGCAGCGCGTTAGTAGATTTTCTAGCGGCTCTCATCGGTGATGCTGCATGCATGACACTCGGCAGGGTAAAGAGGAACGCGTTTTACCATGGGTGTGAGGTCGCTTTCTTTCCGTTCGTGTTGTGGCCGGAAGTGAAAGCTGGCTGATGTAGCCTAGCCGACTCAAGGGTCGCGTCCTAGTGTTGTGTTCATTGGGCGTGGGCTACGAGAAGTGTCTTTAATTAAAGTACTTCCACATTTTACAGTTAAAAATGACATCTGAGAATGCGTCTTTTAGAAGAGGAAGTGACAGGATGGCATTGTTGCGGTCTGTTGGGTCACCCATACATGCATAACCCATTGGTTGACTGTATTGTACAAGGCTCGGTCTTTGGTCCCTTTTTTTCCCCACTTCATTTTGCCACTAAACCATCAGCACGAGTTCACTTCACGCTTTCTTTCACGGTTTTTGACGTGTCAAGAGACCTCATAAACTCACTGGTGTGGATCCCCCTTCGCACCTCTAAGCATGCTCGTCTAATTGCTAAGTCAATTTGAAACGAGTTTGTCATAGTGCGTTAGCTTCCATCTGCTAGCAGTAGAACTTGCACGAACACTGGCCTAACTCTTATTTCCTCTTTTCTGTTGTCTCCGAACATACATTTTAAGACCAGACGGCTGAAAAATAGTTCCTGATGGTGTGTCAGGGTGCTCTGAACACTCTCTAATTTGAGTCACACAGGCAGTTGTATTGCATCGCAGGGTGATTGACTCTTAGTACAGTACATTCGTAGCTTCTCACTGTCGTTACCACATTACCATTCCCCGGGGGCAGATCTGACATGAAGATAAGGTTGCATCTCTGGAGAAAGTAAAGGGAGCTTTTAAGAGTCAGCCATGAGTTGTTGCATTACTCGCCACGGTGTACCACTGTGTTGTGCCGCTGTGTTGTACCACTCTGCGGCAACGTGACTCACCTTCTGCTCTGTGCTGCGTGGGTGTATGCAGCCTTGGTCGTCTCTGCTGAGGAACTGGAACAGCCTGGCGGTGACTCACCCGGGCTACATGGCCTTCCTCACCTACGATGAGGTCAAGGCCCGGCTGCAGAAGTTCATCCACAAGCCTGGCAGGTCAGTGAAAGAGTCTGCATACACGCACGCACGCACGCATGCACACACACACACACACGGGCACACACACACACACACACGGGCACACACACACACACACACACGGGCACACACACGGGCACACACACGGGCACACACACACACACACACACACACACACACACGGACACACACGGACACACACACACACACACACACACACACGGGCACACACACACACACACACACACACGGGCACACACACACACACACACAGGCACACACACGGGCACACACACACACACACACACACACAGGCACACACGGGCACACGGGCAGACACACCGTATGCACACTGACGCGCGTGCGCACACACCTCAGCCACAACACTTTCTCCTCTATTGTCGATGCAGAAACACAATGAGAGAGGAGGATGATGTTTTATTATAAACTGGGTGATTCAAGCCCCGAATGCAAGTTTGGCTGACATCTGTGGTATATCAGACCGTATACCACGGGTATGACAAACCATTTATTTTTTTACTTCTCTAGTTATGTTGGTGACCTGTTTATAATAGCATTAAAGGCGCCTTGGGGGGGTTGTGGTATTGTGCATAAGAACAGCCCTTAGCCCTGGTTTATTGGCCATTTACCACATCCCCTTGTGCCTTATTGCTTAATTATACACTTTCATTCAAGTTACTCTCTCATTATAACCATGACTTTACATATTCACCTTTATTTTTCTCCCTACAACATATGTGATGGTTACTGACTTGAGACTTACCCGTGCTGTCACGTACTCGCACACTCCAAAAACAGCTACTTAGACTGCACTGCTTTCTTGCAGTCTGCCTGTCATGAGCTTACACACACGCACTAACAAACTCGACCTAACACACTCTGGCGAGCACCGCCAGCTTGGCTGTCGAACGCACACTTGCACAATGACACCAGAAGGCGCCAGTCCACCCTCACCCCTAGTCTCACGTGCCCCCCCCCCTGTGGCACATGGAACAGCATGGTACCTAGCATCAATAGGTCTATTGTAGAGACTGGGCGGATGTCAGTACTCGCTCCAACAGAGGACAAGGGTGTGACGCAACGCGGCATGTATCGAGCCTTCGTTCAACCTCTTACTCCTAGATGACAAAATTGGTGACTCTTTTAAAATGATTTGAATGAATAAGCGTTACTTAGCTATGTGTGGATGGTGTATTCATATTAATAATGCTTGAGGATCCTGTGATGTGTAAACGTTTCCAAGCATTGTGAGCGTGTACAGCATTGTAAGCTGTGCCTGTGTGTGCGTGCGTATGCTGTACACGCTTATAAATTGAATTGCATATAGTGTGCACACTCACACTATAAGCAATACAATTTATAGGCATGTACAGTATATTGTTTACAAAAGTTTGTAATGCCTGCAATTGCTTTATAAAAGACTTGTTAATGAAAATATATCCTTTGGTATTGAACTCAGGACAGAGAAGCTCACCAGGAGTTTGCTTAGGGATTGGGCATTTTTGGGGGGGGTGTTTTCCCTATTGTCATTAGTCCTTTGTGTGTGTGTGTGTCACAGCTACATCTTCAGGCTGAGCTGCACGCGACTGGGCCAGTGGGCCATCGGCTACGTCACTGCAGATGGGAACATCCTGCAGACCATCCCCCACAACAAGCCCCTCTTCCAGGCCCTCATCGACGGCTTCCGGGAAGGATTGTGAGTTCACCAACCTCTCTTTCTCTGTGCGCCTGTCTTCCTGTCTCGGTCTCTCTAACTGTATCTTTCTCTCTCGTCTCTCTTTCTCTCGTCTCCGTCGCTCTTTCCAGTCTCAACTCGAGCTGATTTTTCTGTAAACAATGGGGATAATTTTACATCTCAAAGTCCTTGCAACATGTCTCATGTTGCATCGGCCACGACTCCATGTCCCCTTCTGTTTTCATAAGCAGCAGGAGAGTTTGATTTGCAATGTGCAGTCAGTGGTTTGGGTGGATAGTGGCTATAATGGTGTCTCCTACAGCATCTGGTCCTCGAGTACCCCCAACAGTACACCTTTCTGCTGTAGCCCCGGACAAGCACACCTGATTCTACTTGTCAACTAA
The DNA here is from genome assembly GCF_023373465.1 of Oncorhynchus keta. NCBI lineage: Eukaryota > Metazoa > Chordata > Actinopteri > Salmoniformes > Salmonidae > Oncorhynchus > Oncorhynchus keta. Next base: position 45,257,759 of record NC_068421.1, on the reverse strand, counting down.
TAATCAACAGTTGAATGAGTTGTTTGTCCGGGGGTTTAAACAAAAAATGTGTACTGTTGGGGTTACTAGAGTATGCCAGTGTTCAAACTTCTGTTTTTGTTTTATAAACGCTGTGGTAAGAATCTTCCAGCCTGTAATCAAATGCTGAATTAGTCTGTGAAAGGTTGTAGGCTACATGTGATTTGCTTTGCAAAAGAGCCTCATACATGTGTTCTATAAAGCCACTATGTAAAGTATCATTTAGGCCTCAAGGTTACGCGAAAGACGTAGTCAAAAACATACAGCTGCGACTCAAATTACACCAATTACACCACCCTCCCTAACCTGGACGACGCTGGGCCAATTGCGCGTGGACCTCCCGGGTCGCGGCCGGCTGCGACTGAGCCTGGGCTCGAACCCAGAATCGTTGGTGGCACAGCTAGCACTGCGTTGCAGTGCCTTAGACCACTGCTCCATCCGGGAGGCCGGTGCCGTGTTTTTAAACCCTTGTGGCAGCCCTGTGTGGCTTTAGTCAATAGTAGTGTACTTTATATTGGGAATAGGGTGTCATTTGAGACAACATACAGTACCAGTCAAAAGTTTGGACACACTCTGAGAGAATGCCAAGAGTTGTACAAAACTGTCATCAGGGCAAAGTCTGGCTACTTTGAAGAATCTAAAATATTTGTTTAACACCTTTTTTTGGTTACTACATTATTCCATATGTGTTATTTCATAGTTTTGATGTCATCACTGTTATTCTACGATGTAGAAAATAGTAATAATAAAAAAATAAAAATAAAAGATAAAAACCTTGAATGAGTAGGTTTCCAAACTTCTGACTTGTACTGTATGCGTGTTGGTTTCCACTTGTGAGTGACCATCTCCTCTACCCAGCTACCTGTTCCCCGACGGGCGCTCCCAGAACCCAGACCTCACAGGACTGTGTGAGCCCTCGCCACAAGACCATATCAAAGTCACACAGGTAGGTCTCTCTCTCTCTCACATTCATAACCTTACATACTGCACTTCCTGAATCTCGGGTCCTGCTCTGTCTGAGTGAAAACGGGTACTATTTAAACTTGTCCAGTAGGAAATTCTGATTTATTTTCTGTTTTAAAATGTTTTTTGCTGTGGTGTGCCCTACTGAACACGACCCTGGCTCCTTTTTAGTTGCAATATAAGAAACAAACTAAACTACGTGTGCTTTTAATCTGCTCTGTTTGTGTTTAATGTACATGCTATCCTACGCTCTGGGAGGTCTGCTGAAATCCCATGGCTGACTATGCATCTGTGTGTGTGTGTGTCCTCAGGAGCAATATGAGCTGTACTGTGAGATGGGCTCCACCTTCCAGCTGTGTAAGATCTGTGCGGAGAACGACAAGGACGTGAAGATCGAGCCCTGCGGTCACCTCATGTGTACCTCCTGTCTCACCGCCTGGCAGGTAATGTACCCCTAGTCTCTTTCACACTGCTGGGTAAGGGGGGTTTGGGCGGGTTGGTGGATGTGTGGGTCAGTGGGCGGGAAGTGTATATGTGGGTGCATGCATGTGCATTCTCATGTAGACATGAATGTTCCTAATCCCCCTCTCACCCTCTCTCGATTATTTTCTTCTCCTTCAGGAGTCGGAGGGTCAGGGCTGCCCATTCTGCCGGTGTGAGATCAAGGGCACGGAGCCCATCGTGGTTGACCCCTTTGACCCCAAGGACCCCATAGGGGGCTCCTACGGGAGCTGCAGGGGTATTTTTGGGGCGGAGGGTGCCCCGTCGCCCAGCTACGACGATGACGACGACGACCGGCTGGAAGACCCCCACCTCATGATGAGCAAGCTGGCCTGTTCCAAGGTGAGCATGGTCTAGCTAAATCTGATATGGAGCACTCTTCTTCCTTACTGTAGCTCCTTGGTGAAATTTCCCCTAGGTACAGGTCTAGGATCAGCTTCCCCTCCCCTATTCTTAACATTTTAGTGGGGGAAATGCGAAAACTGACCCAAGATAAGTGTCCAGGGACAACTTTACATTACTCTTCCTCTCCCTGGGCCACGTTCAGCAAGGTACAACATTGTGGAACGTTCAGATAAATTCTGTCACAAATAATAAGTTTCTTTCTCAAAGTTTACCTACTGAAAGTTGGGCACATAACCTACTGTAATCCTTGTGGACTATAAATGTGCACCCCTGATCTAAACTGAACTCTTCTGAGGAACTCTTCCTCTCTCTTTCCCGCACCTTCAGAGTGTAAGATCACATCGCTTTCATCTTTGACTTCTAAGCTTCCGGGTTAGCTTTGCTTCTTCCAGGTATTTGATGTGCCGGGTCTTTATTTTTCTCCTCTTGTGAGACGGCATCTTTCAGCTGTCTCTTTGTAACACGTCAGAACTCCGCCCGTGGAGTAAGCTTTAATAGACGAGTACTCTGAGAGTGAGATCACACAGCTTTGATGTGATTGGGAATTGTTTTCTTTGGTATTGAAGAGGAAGTGTGCAGTGACAAGTTCCCAGAACTCTCTCCCTGAGCTGTCGTGTGATGTTGCAGGTGGAGCGGCCCCCTTCGCCCATGTCCCTGGCGCCCCAGTCCTCCCTGCCCCCCGTGCCCCCCCGCCTCGACCTCCTGCAACACCGACCGCCCAACCCCCCAGGAGCATCCAGCCCAGGGACCACGTCCAAGGCAAGCTCTCTGCGCAATTCACAGTTTAACAAATGGGAATGTCGCCAATAGAAATGTGTGCGGAGAGTCGGGCCTATTTAGCCACTGTTGGACCGCAGTGGAGGTTGAATAGAAATTAAAATAAGTGGCAGTAATTTATGTTTTGTATAGCACAGACCAAAATCCTCAAACTTTGTTAAAAATAAGTGTTTTTGGCATGACAGCTGTTGATGACTAGGCTACTACTTCCAATGAAAACAGATGAAATTGATTCAGTCCTCATGGTCTGTAATTGTACCCTCCTTGCCTGTAGGCGTCCTCCCACCACAAGGACAAGCCTCTCCCCCTGCCCCCAGCCCTGAGGAATCTGCCCCCTCCTCCTCCACCAGACAGACCTCTCTCTGCCGGGCCTGACGGGTGGCTCGGCAGACGGCCACTACCCTGCACCCCCCTGGGGGAGCCCAAGCTCCCCCCGGCCCCGCCCAACCGCAACCTGGCCGACTGGAACCCCAGGCCGGTGCCCAAGGCCCCCGGACAGCCACCCGGTGTGGGAGACAGGCAGCTCTCCAACAGACACTCCCTCCCCCTGGCCCTACCGTCAGCCCTAGACGGATGCACAGACGGACAGCGGAACAACAGCTCGCTCAGTCTGGACCATCAGCTGGTGAAGGGAGCCCAGGTATAATACTAGCTTCCTTTAGAGCAGTTGGTTAAATGTGGTTTCACAGACATGGATTTCATCTATACCAAGAGTGTGTACAGTTGCACGTGACTGTGTGAGGATCACAAGTGAGTATTTACAGAAATGGAACTTGAGCGGCGTCTTCTCTGTTCCTCCCCAGAGTTTTGGAGGCACCGCGTCTGGCAGTCAGGAGTATGACAACCCCAAAGTGAGGCCTTCGGTCTCGGCCAATGCCATCTACGCTCTGGCAACAAGGTACAGTACACACACTCCTCTCCCTGCTGTGTGAATGTGCTATATGATGTATAAGGCCCAGGAGATTTTCCTGGCTGAGTGACTTTACCTGAGGTATAGGTATACTCAGAACCTAGAGTTTTCCCCGATCAGGTCCCAGAATCCCAATCTGTTTATATTAAGTGTCCCCCTCTCACTCCCTGCGTTGTCAGACCCCATCCAGATCTGAAGCCTGTGGCTGGGGGGGAGACCTACGAGAGTGACGAGGAGTCCGACTACATGATCCCCACCTCTCGGCCCGTCCTTGCCCCCATGGCAGCCCCCCTTGTGGTGACAGAGGCCCCAGCCCCCAAACCCCCCCAGCCCAGCTCTCTTAACTCATGGTAAGCACCATCTGCTATAAGACCCACTCATTGAGAAACGCTTAATTGAAAAGTTTCACTGTACGTTCTTTGATAACTGTGATGATATTGTAGGTGTACTGTGTACATCTTCAGTAATGTATTTTCTTATTCTGACAATTGATTACACGTCAATAGCAGAAACCCAAGTTTAACAAAAAAAAATATATATATATATACATAATCAAATCTAGCCATATGATGACATGTCCTCTTAGCCTCCCTCCCCTTCCTGTGTTTGATAGGCCCATGCTGAAGGACCTGGATGAAGGACCTCAAATGTATGAAGCCATGTATAACATCCAGGCCCAGGCCCTCACAGCCTCCCTGCCTCACCTGGCCAGAGACTCGGGTACTGCCCTATCACAAAACTATGGCTGTGTCCCAAATGGCACCCTATTCACTACATAGTGAATTACTTTTGACTCATTCTTTTTGGCCACTCTCTCCTAAACACAATCTGCTTCTGCTTATTATGAACACGCATGTAGTATACCTCATCTTTGCTAATTCAGCACTCCACCTCTCTTCTCATTTTACCCCACCGTTCTAGCCCACTCTATTCTATTCTATCCCATTCTATTAAATTCCCTTTGATTTGAGGAGATTAAAATGCCATTGTTTCATTTCACCCTTCTGACCTGACTGAATCCCTCCCTTCCCCAGATTGCTCTGAGCTGCCCCCCATGGCCAGTACCAATGGTCCCATCTGGGAGATCCCCTGCCCGGTCCGGGAGCTTCCCGAGGAGGTAGAGGAGGAGAACGGCTACGACATCCCCAAACCAGCGTTGCCCATGGCCCGACGCACCCTCTCCGAACTGGGGGCCGCCACCAGCCGTCTTGTCATGGACAGCGAGCCCGGAGCGTCTGCCTGTAAGGCCCCCACAAATCCAGTGATACAGTTCATTTGTAGGGTCAGGAGTTTCAAAGGGGGGTAGTTCGAGCCACATGTGGCTTCAGAGCTGTGTGTTTCAGACCCTTATAGTTCATTTGTAGGGCGGAGAGTTTCTTCTGACCTCATCTGACCAGGCAACACTGGACCCTAGGTACTTTATTTGATAAAGACATGTACAACAAACGGTGCACCAGGTTTGAGCTAAATAAATAGCCAATTCTCATCTGCAATTGTAAGATATAGGCTGTTACTAGAGCCCAGAGTTTTTCCGTCCCAGTCACGGGTTGAGGAAACTCCTGGCCCAGTGCATCTCAAATGGTTGACCACCCCTGGGTATTTAACAAGGTTGTCCCTCATGTATTATTCCTGTATTTAAGTCTTCAAGATTTAGGATTGTGAATTGCGAGATTTGGGCAGGAGAACTGAATTGTAATGTGGCTGCTGCTTGTTGTTCTGTGGTTTGTGATGCGAATGCTGTTCTATTTTCCTTCCTGTTCTTGTAGCCTTCTCAGAGTCCAGTGACGCCCCAGAGCGGCCGCCCAAGCCCCTCCCCCGCCGCTTCAACTCAGAGCGCCGGCGCAGCCCCATACCTCCTGGATTAGGCACTGGAGGAGGCGGAGGAGGGTCGGGAGAAGGAGGTGGAGTAGTAGCCAACCCCCAGATCACCAGTGAGATTGAGCATCTCATGAGCCAAGGCTATACCTACCAGGACATCCAGAAAGCCCTGATGATTGCACAGAACAATATGGAGATGGCCAAGAATATCCTGCGCGAGTTTGTCTCCATTCCCTCCACGGCGCACATTCTTACATAGTACCTCCTTTGCTCCAGCCCTGCCCAGCTCAGCCCAAAGCCCATCGCCTGCAGTACTAGCGCTTCAGTGCTAACCGGAGCCCCTGCAGTCTCCTGTCCGGCGCCCTCTCAAAGCTAGCTCGATGCTAACTGTGTGTGACTCCGAGTCCTGCACTCCACGTGATTTTCTCAAGAGAGTCTGGACGCCTTTTGTAATGTGCTGCAGGGCCACTCTCCATATCCCATGTGGTGATGCTGATGGCTCATCATGCAACCGAAGCTTCGGCGGTCATTCTCAGTCGTTTTCGCGTCCTTCAGAGGCCTCTACCGAAATGTAATCGACACCTCGCAACAAAACAAAACATGTACGTGTGTCTATATAAGAATTTAATATATAACAAAATATATATTAAATGTGTATAATGTATACATATATATTTCCAATGAGTTCCGCTTCGAAAGGTCTTTTTTTTCTTCATGTCGTTCATGTTAAGGATAGATTGCAGAGGACAAAGATGGTGGTTCTTTGAAGCCGCTCTGAGCGAGAGAGCACCCTTCTATAGTCCCCAGCCCTCACTTTGAGGAGAAAGACAGACTTGGTTTAGCATTTAGAAGCAGGCGTTTCCTAAACATTTGGCAACATGTCAAATGTGGCCTTTTTAATGATATTGCTTCGGTACTTTCTGGGGGAAATTAGTGTTTGTGTGTTGCCTCAAAGTAGCATAATGTTAGTGTTAAGAGGTCTGGACTGTCATCTCCAGCTAAGGTTGTAGCCCAGTGTGTGGTTTGTGTGTGTGTGCGCTTTCAAGTGATCTACAGCTAAGGGAAAGGTTAAACCCATAGGGTGTATGTGTCTTTGTCTGGGATGTGTCTTTGTCTGGGATGTGTCTTTGTCTGGGATGTGTCTTTGTCTGGGATGTGTCTTTGTCTGGGATGTGTCTTTGTCTGGGATGTGTCTTTGTCTGGGATGTGTCTTTGTCTGGGATGTGTCTTTGTCTGGGATGTGTCTTTGTCTGGGATGTGTGTTAGGTGTGTCTGGCCATTGACTTGGCTACTAGGGTAGGGACGCGTGATGGCTGACCGAGTTCACGGTTGACAATTTGACTTAAGCCCGGTGAAAAGCAAAGCTGCTTTGACTATGTTATTAGCTATATGCATCATTTTCTACTGTGGGTAGCTTTATTTTCTACATCTAATCGCCTCATCAGTGATTTCGATGACCAAACTGGGACTGGGAAGCCTGTGTTTAGTTTTTTCACTAAGACGGTTTTTAGAGGCAGTCCTGGCTCTGCTGTTAAGCCACACAAATGTGTGATACCAACTTCGGGTGACTTGGATGTCTATGTTAGCGCAGTGGAAGAGGGGGTTCTCTCTCTCACTCCCACTCCCATTCTGTCAGATCTAATCAATCGAAGCCATCTGGGAGGTCCCGATTGGCCCATGTCCCAATCCCTCTTCTATCCCTGTGCAAAATGAATGTGGGTTGGTCGTTAAATGTAGTGCTCTTTCTAAACTTACTTCTTTCTACCAATCGTCTGAATGGGAGGGGCAAAGTGTACTTAAATCTAACGGTGGGCAAAAAAGTATTGACGGATTCTATTAAAGGCCCAGTACCGGGCCAAGATTTTATGATGTGTTGAACACAGCTCCGACATGAGGAGAGCTTCGTCCGAGACGTACACCGAAGCTGTTCAGCGTTGTGAAAGAAAAAAATATATATATGTCATCGATTTACTTTAATAATATATTATTATTATGATCATTATTGTTATTATTAATTCAGAAGTGCTTTACTGCTGCTACTATTGTTATTGCTATACTATTAAGCCTTAAATGTACATTTGTGAATATTATTGTTTAACCTCCTCTTTTTTTTTTTTTTTTAAAGTGACAGTATCTAATTTGTGTTCTTTATTTGGTGATGTAGCATACTTGAAAATGCAAGCAGCTTGGGTTGTGCAATTCAAGCTGAATTCAGTTGTTTTCCTATCTTTAGTGTTGGACTGGATAGCCTTTAGGGGAATTATGATGACATCATAAATCGCACTGTCAACATATTGACCGAAGTGGTAGCACCGGCAGAACGAACCATGTGATTGAAGAAAAGGAACAGTGCCATAACTCAGGGGAGTACATCTAATCCAGATGAAATTGGGTGTTGTGCAAGCTTTGTTATTAAAGGATCGTCTTAATTGCACGGCTGCAAAAAGCCCAGTAGCTTAGGGAACAAGGACATGTTGAGACGCACACCCAAAATGTTGATGAGTCGCACCCCCCCCAAAAGTGGACAGAAAGTTGCATATTCTATATAACTCTTATTTATTTTTGTAAACCTTTCCGGTCACACATTGACAGGGTTATAAAGAGTGTTTTACTTTATTTTTCCTACAGAGATATTACATCTGTTGTTTGGGTCAACGTAACAGCAGGGTTTGTGGACCAGTTGGGAATGTGGAAATTTTGTTCTCTGTTTTCACGGAGAGGTTTCCCCAAAATCCTGGTTGGAGAATTGCCAAGTTTTAGGATTCCCCTCCCTGTTATTACTTCCTGATTCCAAGAAAACCTGGGAATTGTGGTAACATTTCTGGAATTTTGCAATCCGATCTGTAACTCAGGAATACCATATGTACACTAACCAGACAAGTGACTTTTCACATGGACTGTTCTGACTCGTCTTGACTCAATGAGTTGACAACACATTGTTAAACTAACGAATACACTCATTAAATACAGTAGGTGCACCATGTTCCTGTATGACTACATGATAGGTCTTCATTAACTTTTGAGTGTTCCGATTCAGTGGTTATAGGACCTTCAGAGTTTGAACGCAATCCAGAAACTTCTATTTTTAGGGAGACTACACCGATGAAATATGCGAAAGTCCACACGAATTGACAAAAGTAACCTATAACTAATTGTCATCATAACTTGCACATCATCTTGTGCTGACTTCTCTTACATTGTTGGTTAAATGTAGAAATTGCACTGGCTCAAATTTCCATAATTTTATCTCCAAGACGGGTACTATTGAGGTACATTGACTTCACCCCTAAAGGTGGAGAGGCTCTGTTAATGGGATTGTCGCAATGGGCTGTAGAATCATCTTATAGGCTAGCTTCTCAACTGTATCTCAGTCTCCAGACTGGACGAGGTTTGTGGTGTCCTTAGTTTATTTTTCTTCTGTTCCTAGTTGCCTTGAGCGAAACGTTGATGTAACTTTTGAGTGCACCATGTTCAATAGGGATTGTGTGGTTTCGCCTCCCGAGTGACAGCAGTCTAAGGCACTGCATTGCAGTGTTGCGGCATCACTACAGCCTGGGGTTTGCTCCCATTACCGAGTCCCATAGGGTGGTGCACAATTGGCCCGCGCCATCCGGGTTAGGGAAGGGGTTTGATCGGTGGGGCTTTACTTGGCTCATCGTGCTCTAGTGACTCCTTGTGGTGGGCTGTGTGTCTGCAGGCTGACGACGATCGCCAGTTGAACTGTGTTTCCTCCGACACATTGGTGCAGCTGGCTTCTGAGTTAAGCGAGCAGGTGTTAAGAAGCGTGGTTTGGGGTCATGTTTCAGAGGATGCATTTCTCTGCTATCGCCTCTCCCGAGCCCGATGAGGAGTTGCAGCGATGAGACAAGTTCTTAATCACAAAATTGGGGGGGGAAGAGGGTTAAAATTACAAAAATAAATAAAGGGTTTGTGAGGTTTCAGAACGGAATTGCTTTTCCTTTAATATTAATTACTGTACTGATTCTTGTCTAGGTATGAACATGTACAGTGCATTCGGAAAGTATTCAAACACCTTGACTTTTCCACTTTTTTTTACAGCCTTATTCTAAAATGGTGTATATGGTTGTTTTTTTTCTCATCAATCTATACGCAATACCCCATAATGCATTTTTGCAAATGTATAATTTAAAAAAAAAAACATTACATTTACATAAGTATTCAGACCCTTTACTCAGTACTTGTTGAAGCACCTTTGACAGCGATTACAGCCTTTTCTTCTTTGGTATGAAGCTACAAGCTTGGCAAACCTGTATTTGGAGAGTTTCTCACATTTTTCTCTGCAGACCTTCTCAAGCTCAGTCAGGTTGGATGGGGAGCGTCGCTGCACAGCTATTTTCAGGTCTCTCCAGAGATGTTCGATTGGGTTCTTGTCTGGGCTCTGGCTAGGCAACTCAAGGACATTCAGTGACTTGTCCCGAAGCCACTCCTGCGTTGTCTTGGCTGTGTACTTAAGGTCATTGTCTGGTTGGAAGATGAACCTTGGCCGAGGTCCTGAGCGCTCTGGATTAGGTTTTCATCAAGGATCACTCTGTACTATCCTCCGTTTATCTTTCCCTCAATTCTGACTAGTCTCCCGGTCCCTTCCGCTGAAAAACATTCCCACAGCATGATGCTGCCCCCACCATACTTCACCGTAGGGATGGTGCCATGTTTCTTCTGTACGTGACGCTTGACATTTAGGCCAAAGAGTTCAATCTTGGTTTCATCAGACCAGAAAATCTTATTTCTAATGGTTTGAGAGTCCTTTAGGTGCCTTTTGGCAACTCCAAGCCAGCTGTCATGTGCCTTTTGGCTGAGTGGCTTCCGTCTGGCCACTCTACCATCAATTCCTGCTTAGTGGAGTGCTGCAGAGATTGTTGTCCTTCTGGATGTTCCTCCCATCTCCACAGAGGAACTCTAGAGCTCTGTCAGAGTGACCATCAGATTCTTGGTCACCTCCCTGCCCAAGGCCCTTCTCCCCCGGTTGCTCAGTTTGGCCGGGTGGCCAACTCTAGGAAGAGTCTTGGTGGTTCCAAACTTCTTTAATTTAAGAATGATGGAAGCCACTGTGTTCTTTGGGATCTTCAATGCTGCAGACATTTTTTGGTACCCTTCCCCAGATCTGTGCCTTAACACAATCCTGTCTCGGAGCTCTACGGACAATTAATTTGACCTCATGGCTTGGTTTTTGCTCTGACATGCACTGTAAACGGTGGGACCTTAAATATAGATGTGTGTGTGTGCCTTTCCAAATCATGTCCAGACAATTGAAATTACCACAGGTGGACTCCAAGCAAGTTGTAGAAACATCTGAAGGATGGTCAATGGAAACAGAATGCACATGAGCTCAATTTCGAGACTCATAGCAGAGGGTCTGAGTACTTGTATAAATAAGGTATTTCTGTTTTTTGAATTTTTAGTACATTAGCAAACATTCCTAAAACCCTGTTTTTGCCGTGTCATTATGGTGGGTTGATTTGAGGAATTTATTTAATTCATTTTAAAATAAGTCTGTAATGTAACAAAATGTGGGAAAAGTCAAAGGGTCTGAATACTTTCCGTATGTGCCTTCAGAAAGCATTTATACCCTTAGACTTATTCCACATGTTGTTGTTACAGCCTGAATACAAAATGGATGACATAAACATTTCTCACCCATCGACACACACTACCACATAATGACCAATTGAAAACATGTTTACAAATATATTGTAAATGAAATGCAGAAATCTCATTTGCATAAGTATTCACATCCCTGAGCCAATATGTGTTAGAATCACCTTTGGCAGCGATTTACAGCTGTGAGTCTTTCTGGTTAAGTCTCTAAGAGCGTTACACTCCTGGATTGTACAATATTTGCACATTCTTTAAAAAATATATTTTTAAAGCTCTATCAAATTGGTTGTTGATCATTGCTAGACAACCATTTTCCACTCTTGCCATAGATTTTCAAGCAGATTTAAGTAAAAACTAACTCAGCCACTTGTGAACATTCACTGTCTTCTTGGTAAGCAACTTCAGTGTAGATTTGGCCTTGTCCTGCTGAAAGGTGAATTAATCTCATATTGTCTGGTGGTAGGCAGACGGAACCAGGTTTTCCTCTTTTGCTTGTGGTTAGCTCCATTCCGTTTTTATTTATTTTTTATCCTGGAAAGCTCCCCAGTCCTTAACGATTACAAGCATACCCATAACATGATCCAGCCACCACCATGCTGAAAATATTGGGATTGGTGCTCTGTTGTATTGGTTTGCTCCAAATATAACCCTTTGTATTCAGGATAAAAAGTGAATTTCTTTGCCACATATTTTGTGGTATTACAACAGGATGTATGTTTTTGAAATATTTTTCTTCTGCACAGGCGTCCTTTCCATTCTATCAACTGGGTTAATATTGTGGAGTAACAACAATGTTGTTGATCTATCCTCAGTTTTATCCTATCACAACCGTTAAACCCTGGAACTGTTTTGAAGTCACCATTGGTCTCATGTTGAAATCCCTGGGCATTTTCCTTCCTCTCCAGAAAACTGAGTTAGGAGGATGCCTGTATTTTTCTAATGACTGGGTGGGTTGATACACCATCCAAAGTGTAATTAATAACTTCACCAAGCTCAAAGGGATATTCCAATGTCTGATTTTTATACCAATAGGTGCCCTTCTTTGCAAGGCATTGGAAAACTTCCCTGGCCTTTGTTGTTCAGTCTGTGTTTGAAATTCACTGCTCAACTGAGGGACCTCACAGTATGTGTGGGTTACAGGGATGAGGTAGTTATTCAGAAAACATGTAAAACACTATTATTGCACACGGAATCAGTCCATGCAACTTATGTGACTTGCTAAGGGGGGGGTTGAATACTTATTGACTCAAAACCGCTTCTCATTTTTAATGAATTTGTAAACATTTGACGTTATGGGATGTTATGTGTAGGTCTGTGACATAACATCTAAATTGTATCCAGTTTAACTTCAAGCTGTAGCACAACAACAACATTTGGAAAAGGTCAAGGGGTGTAAATACGTTCTGAAGGCACTGTAAGTGCATATGGACCTTTTTTCTACATACTATACCAATTTGTGCTCCGATACTGTCACTTTAAAAATGAAGTGTATAGTTACTGATTTAAAATATGTGAATTGCTAAGTTTTATTTCATTTTGCATTCCTGTACATGTCCGATTTGATACCCCCAAAAAAAAAAAAGGTTTTTGTATACTTTTGTGGATAATTTTGTGCGCAGTGCCATATGTTTAGAAGTGTCAGTAATGTTCTCCTGATGACTAGAATGAGGCATTGTCTGACGTGAGAGCATGTTTTCAGCCCGTTGGTCTAAAGATAGTCCAGTATTGGTTCTTACCTATACGCCTCCTCTGCCTATTGGACGACGTCACCACATTACACATCAAACTCCTTTCCCATGTGGAATTGTTCCATTTTTTTTACCAGAAGAGGGAGCTGTCTGTCCTCTGCCATTTTTCTCTTCAACCGTTGAGGCGTTTATTGAACTTTTTAATGCTCGTCACTTTGGAAGTATGCACAGTGCTATACGGTTTATTAAAAGAGTAAATAAAGACGTCAAGTCTCAGTTTAACGGTACTTATCCATAGCTGAACACAGTCCTTCAGCAATCTCCCTCTACTCTGGTTCACATGTGTCGCAACACCTGTGTTGTAGAAAAATGCATTTTCCATGTTTTATACATAAATGCTGATTGTGCCCCAGGCTTGCTGTTGGCTTGGGCTTTTGGAGGAAACTTGGCCAATCCCAAATCAAACCCTAGCCCCCTGTGCACCTTTTTTTAGGAGTAATATGGTAATTGCTCCCTCTTGCCTTCTGATAGGAAAAGTGGCATTTTCTGCTAATTGTATTTACCGAATTCCCTCACTCCTCCCGAAGTGCATAGGGGCTATGGGTCGGTTTGGGATTGGGCAAGTGTCCACCTCTCTCTCTCTCGCTGCCTTACTGCTTCAGCTTTTCTCACTACCAAGGTCTAAACTGCCATCAGTGCCCCGATGTCATCTTTGGTTTAAAACATCTGCCTGTCTATGCATGTGGATGGTCCGATAATGTGGACCTTTCAGACTCCATTGTTTTTTGTTATGCATTTTCCATTATAAACGTATTTATTAATTTACTGCTGTACTCCTCCTCCAAAACATCACAAAATCATGTTTTTCTTTTCTGGAATTTGAAGCATTTTTCTTTTCTTTAAAAAAATAAATAAATATGCATTGCTATTCTGCATTTATTTTGTCCATAATCATTTATCTTTATCATAATCTATATTTCCACTGTGTCCATTATCATAGACAGCACTCAATTTGATGCAATCGTGTCTTGTCACTTGAATCACAAAGAACGGACGAAGAGAACCTCAGTTGGGCAATGCCCTGGTTCTCCACCCTTCTCCCGAGTCCCGAAGCATGCAGTCATAGATTTAACAATATTGGAAACTACCTCAAACGCTTACACTGAATACTTTGAAGTCCACGAATGGGGAGTGTGCACTGTGCAAATGCACACTTTGGGAGAAGGGTGAAATCGGAACGCAGCCTTGGACTTTAGGTTCTACGGTGAACTTGAACATGTTTTAATTGTCAACATTGGTGTGCGCTTTTCCTCCATTTCATCTTCCAGTGATAAGCGGACAATCTACCAGTCAACCTCCAACAGTCATCCCTGCGTGAACACACCTTGGTAAGAATTGTTAGCACCGTTGTCGTGTTCTTAAGAATGGTCTAAGATCCGTTCTGCATTTTGGCCCGGTACAGCCAATTCTTGTTCCCCTTATCTTGGTATCGATTAAAAATAGAATAAAACTCCCAAATCCATTACTTATCTGAATATGTTTTTGTACTCTTGGGAAGAAATGTGGGAATCATGGGAGATGACCAGCTACTGTAGTACAGCATACATTCCTGTCTTCACAAGCCGAAAGTGATCTCCTCTTCTCGCTATGTTTATATTTGGAGTATATACAGTATTCTTTCTATCAATTGCTTGTTAGTCCTGTTTTTTTTTTTTTACTGAAAGTTGCAGATTGTCAAGATGAGGTACAGTCTTGAAGAGAGACACGTTTATCATTGAACATGCATTTTTATTTGGCATTTACTTAATAATAATAATAACGTTTTTACAAACAAAAGGAATCCGTTCACCTGTCCTGAAGTTAAACAGTCTTTGCAAGTCATAGACCATTACACTTTTTTATTTTCTATTAACAAAATGAACACTTGATAGTCCTTGTCAAAAACATCAAAATAAAAAATGGTGAAAAGGGGAGATATTGAAGGCTGTAATTAGACAGTACAGAACTTACATTTGACTTCATACTATCAAAGATTGATGACTGTCATACTAACCTGTAGTGTCTTTAGTTATTAATAAGAGTAACTTCTGGGTTGTGTTTTAACATAGCCATGGGCGAGCTCTTGGAATCTTACCTGTTGTGATTTAAGAAAGCTCAAACTAAGGAGTGTATTGTTATCGAGCCATTCTCTGGTGTAGAAATGTTAGTCTGACCAACTGATAACTAATTCTTGTAATTTTGTTTGTAGAATGAAAACTACTAGGTATCATAGCATAGCATTTCAAGAGGGGTTCTGTGTAAAACACTATCAGAGTTTAACATTTAGTCCCTGTTCCGATGACTTTCATGTAGTTTATATTGTAGAGAAAAATAAGAAACCCACGCAC
This sequence comes from Oncorhynchus keta, assembly GCF_023373465.1. Lineage (NCBI taxonomy): Eukaryota > Metazoa > Chordata > Actinopteri > Salmoniformes > Salmonidae > Oncorhynchus > Oncorhynchus keta. The sequence continues at coordinate 45,242,676 of NC_068421.1, read as the reverse complement.
TACTCTTGCTAGTATCACTGTTCTTTACGCATCTGCCTCAAGGCCTTCGTCAGGTTTTTAGTCTTTTTTTTTTCTTTTTTTACTCTTGACAAAGGCCTCGAGGCCAATATGTAAAGATTAGTAAAGAGTAGTGATGCTAGCACGAGCAGTATGCAGGTTTCTTCTTTTTTCTCATGTTATTCAACTGTTACCATGCACCTGCAACAAAGTTGGCTCAGATGTGCCCGAGTGCCTGTTTGAATTATAAATATAGTTTATTTGCCATTGGGGAGAGTGGGGTAAGTTGAGCCATTTTTTATTTTTTTAACGTTTGGCATCACTCAATCAAGGAAAATATAGTGTTCTAACAAAGTTATCTACATGCATGTCAGAATGTTGTGTATCCCTGGAAATAATAATAATAATGTGAACATTTAGTTTTGAAGACAGCTTGTCCAAAGAAAGTGGTCTCTTGGCACAACGTACGTATGGGGTAAGTTAAGCCACCTACAAATGTCTGTAGTGTGTGTGTGTGTATTTAACAATCTTAAAATGATCTACTTTGGTTTAGACACAAGCATCATGAACCCGGTAACACAAATGCATTTGACTTGGTGAAGATACCTTTTAAAAATATTTTTTACCTAACTTGCTTACCACTTTTTACATGTACATTTTACTTCCTTCACAGACTCCCTGAAATTATGACCTCTTCCCATTTTGGTCAAATTATTAGTTTTATGTATGGTTTCCTAGAAACAAGGGTGGCTAAACTTGGCTCAATTTACCCCACTCTCCCTTAGGTCAAACAGCCATTTTACCTTAATTTCATCAAAAACTAGCTAAAGTTTCACTCGCACTAAACACGCAAACACTCCTTCACCCAACTTAAACCAGAGATTCACAGACAAAACATGACAAAAAATGATCATAACAAACTAAAGGAAATCAGTGCACTGGATATTTTCACGAAGAATGATAAAAACAAGTGTGAAAGAATGTAAGCTATTCTGCGACTTGTAGATTGAGGCTGAATGTAAATAAGGCAGACAGACGTTTACGAAACTGGATCCATGTCAGTGTGATTCTAACCTCTTATTTACAAAACGTACAAGAATGAGACAGCAGTTTTGCGGAAGAAAAAGTAACCAGTAGCTTTGGCTTCATCGGAGCTCTGCTATTGGCTCTTGCAGTACAAAATAACCCAATCCTGGATATTTCACTACATATCCTTTCTCCCATGAATAAATCACTGCTTTGACCTGATTTGGATAGGCCCTTCACCTATCCAAGTCATGTCAGCTTAGCCATCACTCCAATGAAGTAAAGCAGGAAGGATATATTGAAACGAGGCCCATCTCTCATAAGATTAGAGGAGGATACAAGGCCTTACACTTGTTTTTGGCTTTGTGAATGAACATGTTAGGTTCAGGGTAAGTAAAAAAATTAAAAAGACTAAACTAAAATGGAATTTGATAAATGATATGTGATGTCACGACCACTTTGAGAACATCGCTCTAAAGGTTGTATGTTGGTTTACATGGGTAGATGAAGCAGGCTTTATACATGTAGACATGGTAGGTAAGCCTGTCATTAGGCACCCATGGTTTCAGTGTACAGACATTAGCAAAGTAGGAATTGAAGGCAGGCAATCACGCACAGAACAACAGCAGGTGGACCTCTAGAGTAAAGCGAGCTCTGGTCCAGGGCGTTAGTTCACGTTCCTCCACTATGCTGCAGAGGAACGCGCCCTAACGCCCTGGACCAACAAAAAAAAAAAAACACCAAACCCAAAACTAGCCATGTCTTTTTAAAGGTTTTTCTCTGGTTATTTTAAATAAAGAAATATATACAGGATATAATATATATATATATATATATATATATATATATACTTCATAAAGAGCAGTTCCAGGCTGATCTTCAGTGATTGGCTGCCTGAGTTGGCATTTGGATTAAGGTACATTTATATATATAAAACCATCCTTATTTTGTGCTCTAACTGGGTCTTATGGGTGCATAGAAGAAGCCCATTCAGGAACATTGCTAGGCTGATCCTAGATCTGCATGTCCTATGTTATGCAAATGATAAACATGACTGAACATAATGTAGCTACCTCCTTTGTTAGCCACTGCCATGCTAAAGAACTAAGAATGTGGGATCCGGTTAGAGAACTGCAGCACATATCAGATGAGTTGTAGGCCACAAGGCATCAAAGGATCCATCCCACCCTGAGAGAGTGAACTGGACTGGGAGCAGCTGCAGGAGTCGCCCCTTCACACAGCCACACTCACTTCTGCACGTCCATGTACTTATCACCCTTTACTCCAGAGGACGGACACAAACACACACACAGAGAAGTGAAACAATGTGTTAAAGGTTGTATCATAGGACAGCTGGTAAGGAACATTCAACATCTTCAATACAACATTGCATTGTATTAACCACTAAAGTTCAAATACTAAAAGATACCATTTTAACTATCATTTGGATGAGTGGTTGTACAATTCATGAGGAAGGTAAAAAAAAATAGGCAGTGTCCATAGTTACCTGGTCACTAGGGGGCTTCTTGTCTCCGTTGACACCTAAAAGCACGGCCTCCTCTGTGTTGTCATTATTAATCTCCACCATTGTGCTGTCCTTACTCGGTTTGGTACTAGAGAGAGAGAGCTCAGTCACCATCATGACCAATGTAATACCCTTTTCACATTCCTAAGCCAAGACAACCCAAGCTGGCCTGTTTATGCCTCCAACATAGTTGTGATACTAAAAAGGACAAGAAACTCTCTGAGCCAGCACAGTATGGTTTGGGTCAGCACAATAGTGTGAAAACGGTATCCGATACAAACGATAATGACACAGGGAAAATCATGAAGAAGAATTTTAGAGTTTTCCTCTAAGGCATATCCAACAAATTAAGCTACCAGATCATGATTCCAAAATATGGTTGCAAAATTACAAAAACCTTCCCTGAAAATACACAGCTCTTCCAGCAATTCTGGGTGGAGGATTCCTGGAAAACCTGGGAATTTTGAGAATGCTTCTGGAATTTTGCAGACCTTAAATAAAGTAAAATTGTGGAAAACACACTTACAGATCCTGCTTTCCCGAACGCCCACATGGGATCTTGCCCTTCTTGTACAGGAAGTACAGCACACTGCCAAGGATAGCCAGCAGGAGAATACAGATGATGATGACAGCGATGATCACACCGCTGCCCTCTGGTGGGACAAAGAAGAAGAGGCAGAACCACGGGTCATTTCCTATCCGGTAAATGCTTAGTGATAACGTCGCCCTCTTAAAGGAGTTTCAGATTTTAAAAAAAATGTGTGCGCGCTTGCGTGCGTGTCCATGTCATTCAGGAGTGTCGCTTATATCATTCAGAGACAACAGCATGCACAGGTGGTGGTAGTGATGAACAGGCGTGCAGTCTGAACAGGTTGTTCATCATGGAAGACGTTTTTTATTGAGGACTAAAGATCAGTCAGAAGAAACACTTTCCAGAGTTGTGCTGCGTGGTTTCTCTGTCAGAGAATACCAACCAGAACTACAGTAGGAGGCAGCAGGACAAAGGGAGAGAGAGAAAGAGTGAGGGAAGGTAAAGAGGAGGATGGGTGCACTTGGGGATGGACCTCCCCTGGAGGAAGGATGCAGATTTAGATGGATGGATCCATTTCCATCAAGGTACAGAATGGGTGTTACCACTCCATTCTCTCAGGAGGGGGTTTGTACTCAAAATGCTCCAGATGCAAATGGAACATTTTTGGGGGTTATGTTTGATGATGAATGAAGCATCATTCAGAGAAAATATTAAAATGATAACATTGTAACTAACAAAGTATGAATATAAAAATAAAAAAAACTATAATTCCATATTTCATGTAATTATATTTTTCCACTTGATAACTTAGAAGTATCTCTCCACATAGATAAAGTTGTAATACTGTACTTTTTCAGACAGTATTACAAAGTCACACACAAAGAGATCCTATTAAATGATCAATTATTTTATGTCACAAGTGTTGCCTCCTGAGTAGAGAGTACAAAGCCCTCCCCTGCATAGAGAATGAGGGTGCTGTGGAGAGAAAGGGGGGTGTTCAGTCTAGGCAGTGTGAGCTGGGTGGAGCGAGGCGTGGGCAGGGCAGCCTTCGAAGCGTGCTAGGTGGGTGGCAGCATCAACGCCCAGGACCAGAAGTCACAAACCTTTCTTGACTCTCTTCGGAGGAGTTACTGGGGTTACTGTTGTTACTGGACAAACCACACGGACACAGTTATCACGATAATACACCAGCTCTATGGCAACATAACACTGTTAACGACTGTGCAACAACCGCCCTGTCTACTTAGCGTGGCCCTAATCACTTATCGCCTTTGTTACAGACACAGATCGGTAGGAGACAGGAACCAGGAACGGCTCTGCAGTCTGCACCCTCCAAAAAAATGCCCTAATGATTTCCAGGAGCAGCAGCGCCGGCTGTTTTAATCATATTTTGTCATCAATAAAGCAACAACAAACAGGATTTTCCCTCCGAGGGACGGAGGCAATGATTTCCTGGCATGACGTGAACGGTCCACTGAGGTAATGGGAGTCAGAAGACTATGTTGAGTGCACTTTAACCATCAACACACAGCTACAGTTTCAGCCTCGCTCCTGATCTGTGTGCAAACAAAGACGGATCTTTATGCAATAGGGCGATATGCAACCATTTAGTGAACATAGTCCGAATTAGGATGACCCTGTAGTAAGAGTTCTATGGCCAGTTTCCTGAATCCAAATTGAGCCTAATCCCGGACTAAAAACTGTGCTCAATGACAGCCCAGAATCTCCATTGAAATAGCTTTCTAGTCCGGGTCAGGACTAGTCAATCTATCTGTGTCTGGGAAAGCCGGCCCATAAAGATTTAATTTAATCTACCATCTAATTATGAGAGTTATCAAAGAACACATGGGGATGTGTTCGTATGATATGACTGATCAACACATGGCAAATAAGCAGCTCTGGCACACCAGTTAGTCAATAAAAGGTTTCTCAACCGTGACCGTCCTCATCGGTATAAACCTTAATACACCCATAGAGACCTTTTTGAATTCTGATTTTGGTCGTTGCTAAAAGCACCCGTCGCATTTTTCCTTTTCTTTCCTTTTTTCCCCCCTCCCCGAGGAAAGCTCAACTAGCCAATCAACCGCTCAACAACAAAATTGTGAGGAAAAAAAAGGTGCACGCGTGACTGATGAATGAAGTTCCTTGTTGCAATACCATGGTCGTTTGTTACTGCAGTCACGCTGCACAGGTGATCAGATCTCCCGACGCTTCCCAAAATCTAAGCGCCCCATTGATATGATACAGCGATCTTCTGGAATGCGCAGCATGACCGCAATAAAGACGACGCAGAACTCAACCAATGACACAGCAGCGATGACAGTGAGTGTTTTATATACTAAAAGAGTGGTACGCTTACCTGTAGTACTGGGAGCTGACGAGGTCGTTTGGACAACTGAAAACAGGCAAAGGGAGAGTGACACTCTCCTGTTAGCACACTGACAGTTAAAGGAAAACTAGTAAAGGGAAAGGGCGATACCTAACTGAATGCGTTCACCTGAAATGTGTCTTCCACATTTAACCCAACCCTTCTAGCAGCTTTACTAAAGAAGATTTGAAGCTCAGGTTCTTGTTTTCTGTCATGTTTCCATTAATTAAATCATTCGGTTGTTAGTATATTCTGCCTGTTCATGTTCTCTTAACAGTCAAACCGGACACCATATAAAACATAAAATAAACAGTGGGGCAAAAAAGTATTTAGTCAGCCACCAATTGTGCATGTTCTCCCACTTTAAAAGATGAGAGAGGCCTGTAATTTTCATCATAGGTACACTTCAACCATGACAGGCAAAACGAGGGGAAAAAATCCAGAAAATCACATTGTAGGATTTTTTAAATGAATTTATTTGCAAATTATGGTGCAAAATAAGTATTTCGTCACCTACAAACAAGCAAGATCTCTGGCTCTCACAGACCTGTAACTTCTTTAAGAGGCTCCTCTGTCCTCCACTCGTTACCTGTTTTAATGGCAATTGTTTGAACTTGTTATCGGTATAAAAGACACCTGTCCACAACCTCAAACAGTCACACTCCAAACTCCACTATGGCCAAGACCAAAGAGCTGTCAAAGGACACCAGAAACAAAATTGTAGACCTGCACCAGGCTGGGAAGACTGAATCTGCAATAGGTAAGCAGCTTGTTTTGAAGAAATCAACTGTGGGAGCAATTATTAGGAAATGGAAGACATACAAGACCACTGATAATCTCCCTCGATCTGGGGCTCCAAGCAAGATCTCACCCCGTGAGATCAAAATGATCACAAGAACGGTGAGCAAAAATCCCAGAACCACACGTAGGGGACCTAGTGAATGACCTGCAGAGAGCTGGGACCAAAGTAACAAAGCCTACCATCAGTAACACACTACGCCGCCAGGGACTCAAATCATACAGTGCCAGACGTGTCCCCCTGCTTAAGCCAGTACATGTACAGGCCCGTCTGAAGTTTGCTAGAGAGCATTTGGATGATCCAGAAGAAGATTGGGAGAATGTCAGATGAAACCAAAATATAACTTTTTGGTAAAAACTCAACTCATCGTGTTTGGAGGACAAAGAATGCTGAGTTGCATCCAAAGAACACCATACCTACTGTGAAGCATGGGGGTGGAAACATCATGCTTTGGGGCTGTTTTTCTGCAAAGGGACCAGGGCGACTGATCCGTGTAAAGGAAAGAATGAATGGGGCCATGTATCGTGAGATTTTGAGTGAAAACCTCCTTCCATCAGTAAGGGCATTGAATATTAAACGTGGCTGGGTCTTTCAGCATGACAATGATCCCAAACACACCGCCCGGGCAACAAATGAGTGGCTTCGTAAGAAGCATTTCAAGGTCCTGGAGTGGCCTAGCCAGTCTCCAGATCTCAACCCCATAGAAAATCTTTGGAGGGAGTTGAAAGTCCGTGTTGCCCAGCAACAGCCCCAAAACATCACTGCTCTAGAGGAGATCTGCATGGAGGAATGGGCCAAAATACCAGCAACAGTGTGTGAAAACCTTGTGAAGACTTACAGAAAACATTTGACCTCTGTCATTGCCAACAAAGGGTATATAACAAAGTATTGAGAAACTTTTGTTATTGACCAAATACTTATTTTCCACCATAATTTGCAAATAAATATATTAAAAATCCTACAATGTGATTTTCTGGATTTGTTTTCTCATTTTTGTCTGTCATAGTTGAAGTGTTCCTATGATGAAAATTACAGGCCTCTCTCGTCTTTTTAAGTGGGAGAACTTGCACAATTGGTGGCTGACTAAATACTTTTTTGCCCCACTGTACAAGACATGACAAATTAGACAGTGGACAGACAACTTACTGGCTTTGATGCTGAAGAGGAAGGAGTCTGTGCCATGGATGTTGGAGGCGTTGCAGTTGGCTGTGACGTCAGAGGTCACCTTGACGCTCACCACACTGAGAACCTCGTCCTCTGTCTGTCTGTGGGACACCTCCTTCAGGATCTAGCACACACAGGGGAATAAAGCGCAGATAAGACTTGAAACTAAAACATTGTCTATGTCCCAAATGGCATCCTATTCCCGATAAAAGTGCACTACTTTTGCCCAGAGCCCTATGGGCCCAGGTCAAAAGTAGTGCACTACAATGGGAAAAGGTGGCCATTTGGGACAAACTAATCGCAGATATATCGGTTCAGAAAGGAATGTTGAACATGAGTTACTTTGTCTATTAACGTTGTTACAGGAAAAGACCCAGGTAGCCAGGATCGGAACAGATCTGTGTGTAAATAGATCAAAAGAAGAAAAAAACACACCATTGTCCCTCTTTCCTTCCCAGCCAGCCTAAACATTGTCTGTATGAGCTGACCCAGAGAAGCCCTCTGTTCCTGCTGGTCTGACTGACTGTCGGTCTGTCTGCTTACCTGTGATTCGTCAGAGGAGCTCCAGGTGATAACAGGGGTTGGGTATCCTCTAGCATGGCAGCTCAGGTTAAGGAACTTATCTGTGACCTCCTCCAGGACTGTGTCTGCTGACTCCTTGATCTCTGGGGGTCCTGCATGGAAGAGGGGGACGGAGGGTTAGTTGTGCGTGTGTGTGTGTGTGTGTGCGCGTGTGTGTGCGCATGCCTGCAGGCAGGCGGGCTCACCCTGTACGTGGACATGTAAAGAGCCACTGGTCTCCAGTCCTTCCAGTGAAGGCACCTTCACCACACACACGTATGTCCCCGCCATGTCAAACACAGCATCCTTCAGGATCAGTGTGTGGCCCTCTGCAAAATGTTCTCCTTTCTACACACACACACACACACACACACACACACACACACACACACACACACACACACACACACACGTCTATGAGGGAAACAATATAAATCAAGTAGCCACACCTCTTAAAGAACACTTCTGAGTTTCGAAAGACATAGTCGAGACAGATATCAGGGGGCTGTGGGAGCTGTTTTGTTAGACATTATCGATCATAGTCTGCTGCTGAAAAAAAATCCTCTACAAAATCCTTTACATCCTCTGCCTTATTGTGGATCGAGAGTTACTTATCTCACGGAACACAGCGGAAGTTATTTATAGGATGCCTCTCTAACGTAAACCAGGTAGAGTTTGGCATATGTCAAGGTAGCTGTCATGGCCTCTCACCTTTACATTTTTTGTCATACCACTGGTATTGAGTAAAGCCTGTGTCTATGTACGCTAATGACTTAACATTATACACTACAGCTACCACAGTAAGTAAAATCACTGCAACACTGAACAAAGAGTAGCAGTCAGTTCTAAAATAGGCGGCAAGCAATAAGCTAGTCCTAAATATATCAAAAACTAAAAGAATTGTATTTGGGACCAAACACTAGCTAAACTCTTAACCTAATCTAATTCTTGTAATGAATAATGTGGCAATTGAGCAAGTTGAGGGAACTAAACTGCTTGGTGTAACCCAAGATTGTAAACTGGGAGGTTCAAAACATATTGATGCAACAGTAGCTAGATGGGGGAAGGTGTGTCCATGATAAAGCGCCGCTCTGCTCTTTTATGGTCAAGTGCCACAAAGAAAAACAGGCAAATGAACCGCATCACTACTTGTCTTTGTGAAAGGTGTTGCCATGTTGAAGGCAGCCAATACACAGCTCAGACATCCATACATACCCCACAAGACATGCCACCAGGGGTCTCTTCACAGTCCCCAAGTCCAGAACAGACTCTGAGAAACGCGCACCACTACAGTACATATTGCCACGACCATACGGAACTCTCCTTCACACCAAGTAACTCAAGCGAGCAGTAAAATCAAACTTCAAAAAACAGATAAAACAACGCCTCATGGCAGAACACGGAAAGTGAAGCGACACGCACACACACACACACACATTCTACACACACACACACATTGTAATGTTGAGGTATTGGCTCAGTGGCCTACTGTAATTTACCTTGAACCATTCAGTGTGTGTGGGCAGGGAGGACAGGGCATTGCAGGTGGCCATCAGCTCTTCTCCCTGGGCCATGACATGGGTGTCTTTGGGAATCAGCACAGCCTGGTCCAGATCTATGGACACACAACATGCACTGTTAAGAACACTGCTACACTACTCTACATACAGTAGGCCAATGTTAGTAACCAGATCGAAGGGGCAATGGTATACATCGTCCCCATTCAGTTTCACATTTGCGAGCCCACAAAACCTTCTCACGACCCCCCTAGGGGTTTTTGGGAGCACCAGTTTGAGAACCACTGCACTCCATTACAGCACATTTCACTACTACTGCAATAACTAGGCCAGGAGTTTTTCCGGAGCCAGGGAATAACTCTAGGCCATAGTCATTGGACCATAGCGAGGGTCCTAAGTTTATCCTGGTCACGTCACAACTTTTGGGGCTACTAATAATGACTAATGTCCCAGAAACTGTATCAGAGGAACGTTTCACTCACAGTCGACGAAGAGCTCTGTGTGCCCTACGGTTTCTTCATGCGTGTCCAGGTCTAGTGAGGTACAGGTGATGTCGCCGCTGCTTAGACGCATCACGTCTTTCAGGACCAACACGTTCAGCTCCGATTCCAACTCTTGCTACAGAAGAGGGAGTGGCATTTATAACACACATCAACCGTGTCGTGTGTTAACACAGAAATTCATGCACGCGCGCACATACACTCAATGACACATAATCCACATCCAATCACTTACAGTAAACACATGCATCAATGTATATAGTTCTGTTTATGGTTGGAGGCACAGAATATATATATATATATATATATATATATATATATATATATATATATATTTACATGGGACTAGGAGTAGGCATGGGTTTCTTACCATATTGTGCATGAATGTAAAGGGTGGTTGAGGATTCCCGTCGGCACGGCAATGGACTTCAACTGTGTCCCCTTCTTTGACACGCCCCTTTGGTGACTCCACCCACACATCAAGAGAAGTGGTTGGATCTGAAGAGATTTTGTATTTTATTTAACCTTTGTTTATCCAGGAAAGTCAGCAAGACGTAAGACCTAATTATTGCTAACAAAGACGACCTGGAAAGTGGCAAGTGTGGCCATATCAAGTTCGGTACAAAACATGAGAGACTTCACAACTTGACAGAAACACGTGGCGATAGCACAAAGAGTCAGAAAATAAAAACGTTGCACTGTGGCATAGTTGCTTGCATTTATGATTCCTACTTCTCGTTGAGACTGAACACGATTTGAGACGTCAATGTATTTGTGTAAGTCTGTGACTGTGCATGTGTATAGTTTTCTACTGTCTCCATATGAGGTGGGACACATTAAGAGGCACAGTAGACTCACAGTGGACAGTGATGTTGATCTTGTTGGTCTCAGTCATCTTGGTTCCACCAGGGACAAGGTAGCTGACTTCGCAGTAGAAGAACGAATCCTCGTCTTCCTTGACCACATTCAGGTGAAGGTCACTCTGGACGGTGTACAGACCACTGGACTCCTTAGTGACCAGGGTCACCACACTGACCTCTGTGAGACATGCAGCACATATGGAAAACAGAGAACTTGAGTTACTGTAGAAGTGTAGATGTTGATGTATGCCCAATGGCCAGGTTGAATACAAGGGGTATTCCGAATACTATCGCTTCTTTTTCTTTTCTTCTATTTTTAAATATATGTTGTTTTTTTTCTTCATATTTTCAGCTCAAATCCACAGCCACATTTCATATTCAGGCACATGAAACTGACATCTATTTTTCCAACAGGCATGATCTGTGTCATAGTAATCACGGATCTTTGTTCCTTAAGTTCACTGTCAAATTCTTGACTGAAGTCAATCTGATCTTCATATTTGATAACAGAAAAAAACGTGTTTGTTCCTTGTGAGATCCGAGGCATGTTTACAACATTCTACATGTGTTTATTATTGTCACGTTGCTCACGCACAAAAAGCAGGAAGAGCATGAAGCAGATGTGGAATTGCTAGCTGTTATTATCAACTCTGTTTCACCTAGCGTAGATACTAATGTCAGGGGGTGTCTATGGACACGGTAGTCAAAGCCTCGGTAGTACTCACCGTCTGGCGTGTTCTGCAGTGGGCTCTGGTCACGGTACCAAGTGATGTTGGGCCTGGGGTAGCCATTCTTAGCCTCACAGCTCCCTATCTATGGTGAAAGATGACATTACACGGTCAGGGTGTAAAACCTTTTCTCCTCGATTTTGGGGATAGAAAGCTTAATTAAAAATATTTTATACACTAAAACCATCCTAATTTTCATTTCTCTAAATGGTTATCCACATGCTATACCCTGGAGTCCTCACTGACCGTAGCTATCGCTAACAATGTGTTGTTAGTTAGTTTGTTTTTACCTTAGATGGGTTACTTTTGCTGACAGAGATCCCAGAGTGCACCCCCTCAATGTTTGGACGATCAGGCGACGCTAGAGAGGAACAATGGATGACATCACATAGGGAGCGATAGCTCGAATAGTCCAGGGCTAGGCTAAATCTGGGTCCAGGCAACTGGCCAGAGCAATGGGTGCATCACACTCTTACCGAACACCTTGAGCATCGTGCGTCCCTCCATGTTACCCGCTGACAGTCCGTTGACTTGGCAGATGAACTCGAGCTCATCCTCCAGTGCCACGTCCCTGATGGTCAGCACCACCTCGCTGCTCTTCCCCATCCCGTTCACACTGATCTTGTCTGTGAACTGCCCGTCTCGGTCGACTACCTGCACGTTTCTGTCTCCGTAGTAGATCCTCGAGCGGACGTTGGTCTTCGTGATCTACAATCGAAGGTTGAATTCAATTGTCAGTTGGAAAACGGGGCAGAGACAGAGGTGACGGATCCTTGAGATCCATGGGCGTAAAGTAAATCTTTGTGCCCCTGTAAATCTCCCATTTACATCAACGTTAGCTGACTCATAAATGTACAGATAGATCTCGAGTTAGGACTGAACTAAGAGAGCATGTGTTCATTTGTGAAACAGGGATCTGAGATGGAAGGGATGTGTTAACCTGGTTGTCTGCTAACAGTTAGATTTGGCAAACAGGCTAACGTGTGTGTGTGCGCGTCTGTCCATGTGCATGCATTTGTGTGTGGGACTACTCACCATATACCACTGGATAATGACATCATCGTGGCTGTCTGAGACCGTGAACATGCAGGTGATCTGGGCCGTGTCCCCAAGGAACACCTCCACTCTGTCCTCCATGTTCACCTCCACCTTGGCCCAGGCTGCTGTAGAGACAGAGAGTTTGAGATCAATTACATTGCAGGCCGACTGTGCAGAATCAGTCACGTTGAAAGCCACTTTGCACAATGACGTGAAAGTTTGTAGCTTTGATCATACTTTTAATCATTTCTGTGTCAACATTAAAGAGGGGATCCGCAGTAGGGGGAAACTGCGCCGATGGCCGCCCCACCACTGTCTTCTAGCATACGTGCAATGATGTCAGATGGGAAAAAACAGCGTTTGTTGTTTGCAGTAACTTCTTTGTTTTTGTAATATCACAATTTTAAAGCATGCATACACACACACACACACACACACACACACACACACACACACATCTTCCTGGCCTGACGTGGTAGGAGCTGAAAATAAGCAACAAAAAGCTCATAATGGTCAAAGAAAAAAATAGGCTATGACAGGAATTCTGGGAGCCCACCCATGTCCATATTAATGTGCTGCATTCCAGTGTGTCACTGTTCAGGAGGGAAGAAAGACTCAATTTACAGACCGCATAGTGAGCCAGTGTTCGGCTCTCTCACAGAGGAATGAGTGTTTTTTCCCCTCCAAGCGTCTCACAGCGTGAGGCATCGTACTGTATGAGGACACACAGGCCAGAAGGGCCATCAGAAGGGCACTTTACACACAATATGAAAGCAGACTCCTTCCTATAGCGTAATCTAGTACGCTTCACTTCCGGTTGAACGCGAAATGAGGGAGAGCTCTGTTCTGTTGTTTCGGAAAGTTTTGAAAGTGTATTGAAAAGTTTCTTAGTAGGAAAGGAAATGCCAACAACTAACAGTGAGCCATCGTGCTCATGCATAAAAAAAACTAATAATGAAAGAAAAGCATTACTAGTTTGAATTTAGAATTTTTCTTCTTTGTTTTATAAGAAACATTAATGTTGAAAATTCCAAATTGTTTGCATAGTTAACTTACACACACACACACAGCTCTGACACACACACTTACCTCACAAGACATGCCATCAGGGGTCTTTTCATAGTCCCCAAATCCAGAACAAATCTTAAAAAGTGTACAGTACTATACAGAGACATTATTGCATGGAACTCCCATCTCATATTGCTCAAATGAACATCAAAACCTGGTTTTAAAAAACGGGTAAAGCAATACCTCATGGCACAACGCCTCAACCCTATTTGACTTAGATAGTTTGTGTGTATGTATCGATATGTAGGCTACGTGAGCCCTTTTAAATTGATGTAATTCTGTTCTTGAGCTATTATTGTCCATTAATGTTCTGTGTTACGTCAAGTTTCATATTTTGTGTGGACCCCAGGAAGAGTGCCAGTTGCTTTCACAGCAGCTAATGGGGATCATAATAAAATAACACAGAATAGAACAAAATTGAGATTGGTAATGACCCCTTGCTGTGCCTTTAGACATTTATGCCAATATGCAACGTTAATTAGTCACTTTCAGTAGCATGCTGTGAGTTAAGAGAAAGAAATGTGGCAAGTCAATCATGTGTGATTTTTTTTATGTGGACAGAGTGTATGGGTGTGTGTGTGTGTGGGGGGGGGCTTATCGGCTGCATGGTCTATGTACATGCAGTGTATGTATATGTGCGTATCTTCATTTTCACGTTAATAGGTGAGAGTTCACATTGAGGGCACATTAACACTCACTGAGCACTTTTGATCTCAACACCACAGTGACAGCCAGGTTATCTTCTGTCCTCTACACACACACACACACACACACACACACACACACACACTTCTCTGGACCCACCAGAAGCTAATGGAGGAAGAAGGATGTAGTCTTAGTACAGTGATCCAATTAGGTATCCCCACAAAAATATTTCCTGTGCATTAGCAACGGAACAACAGGCCAATGCTGACTCACTCTGAAGGGGTCATGTTTACAGTCATCATGTTCCAATTCTCAAGCTATCCTCTCTACATACAGTACCAGTCAAAAGTTTGGACACACCTATTCATTCCTTGTTTTTTTCTTTATTTTGACTCTTTTCAACATTGTAGAATAAAAGTGAAAACATCAAAACTATGAAATAACACATATGAAATCATGTATTAACTAAAAAAAAGTGTTAAACAAATCAAAATGTATTTTATATTTGAGATTCTTCAAAGATTCTATAAGAGGAACAGGAACTCAAGCAGTAGAACATTTTAGCTGCCCGTACTCAGCTCCGGTGAGCTCCTGCCCAAGACAAGCACTATGTGTGTTTATGTGCATGAATTTGTGTGTGTGCGTAAACAGGAGGAGGGTGGGGGATTGACATTGGTCTCTGTACTGAGATTTATAACAAATTACTGATGTTCAGGAGGCCAGAATGTAAGAGGAGCCCGTGCCCCTTGTCCCAGGTTGTGCACATGTGAGGTGAGTACCTTCACGTGCAGAAGAGATACTTTAAAACCTTATGATGCCCTTATAAAGGCATTATGAATGCCGTCTACTGTAAGATGTTACCAAGACCTTTCTCCCATGGTTTTAGGCATTATCTTACCTAACATGGTAGATAATAATCACATGGTTACCACGCAAATAAACAAAATGCTTGATATCAGGTGTTGAAAACATACTTTCATCATTGTGACATAACGCTTTGAAGGTTTTTAGAATGTGATTACCTAGTAGATTAGACTGGACACATTAAGAATGTCTTTAAAAAATGTTTCTTGAATGTTTTTGAAGAAAAAAGTCTGACTTTTGGCTTGGGGCAGTTGCCAGCATACCTAAGAACCAACCACTTTGAACATCATAATTGAGTCTAATTAGCACAAACAAGTCTTGAGACACACATCTGGAGCGGGCTGACAACAACTCTGATTATGTCTAGGTGTTGACATGCTCTCTGAAAGAAGACGAGCGATTTTAAAAGAGTGTCCTTACATTTCACTAACAAGGAAGTCACTGTTGATAGTTCAAGTGAGGACCGAAGGTGGCCCCACCTTGCAGTGTTCCAGCTGTCCTTGCTCAATCATGTGAGATCTGTGTGCTTGCCAACAAAGCATGGCGTAATTACACCAGACAACACAAACAAGCATTTTCAGGTTAATTCTTCATTATTGTTTCTCTTTTCAAAGACATGTAAAGGGAGAGCTCTCTTTTTCAGGCCATATTATATCAAACATTTTGTATACCTGCACACCAGAAAACAACTAATTGAGGACATATGTTCAATTATTTAAATTCCATTTGGTTCGTCTTTTTATGTGAGCTCAACGTGCACATCGCACAGTTCTCCAGAGATAAATCAGATCCAACCTGCGATATAGTTGGGAGTTGTAGTTTCCAACAGGCCAATATTCTACATAGTTTAGCGCATAAAACGTGGTAATTAACTAGAATGACCAAAATCCATTGCGCATCACTTGTCCGGTCTGTGTTTATTTTACACCCGCTACGGAAAAGAGTAGAGTGCGCAATCGTGAGGTGATATATAGAGAGCAGCTGTTGCTTCATGAGGTACGGTAACTCTACCTGAGAATACATGATCATGGTAAGGGTTTTCCAAACTGGGTCCCAAACTGTTTTGGTTTTTGCCCTAGCACTGCACTGCTGATTCAAATAATCAAAGCTTAATGATGATTATTTGAATAAGCTGTATAGTGCTCGAGGGGGAAAACTAATCGTGGCCAGGACCGAGTTTGGGAAACTAAGTGATGTAAGTTATTTATAGTTGGTATTCCGTAGTCATAAAAGTATACCTTATTTACTTTGAAGTCAGACCGCATAGGCAGCAGCTCTACAGAGATGAGATGATAACTTTGAAGTCATCACATTAAACAAATATACACAACAACATATTTTATTAAAGTAATGTGAATAAATGATGGTTAACAAGTGATAAGCAGTAATGGGCAGTCACTACCATCATGGGACTTTGATTAATTGTTTTATTCTGTGTTATTACAGCATTCAACCCACATAATGCATGGTCCATTTAATGTGAAAATCAACCTCAAAAATCTCTGTCTCTCGTCCAGCTGAACCCAATCAACCCACCAGCTGCTACGCAAACAAGCACACAAGCAACCACACAAACAACACGCACGCTCGTGCACACTCACTGACCATGTCCGAATACATACTGGAACTGCATACTAATTTCGCCATTTGATCCAGTAGAATTTTCCAACAACGGCTGATAAATCAGATTCATTGCACTATCACACATTAGATTATGCATTCTGAGTACTATTTTAGAGATTTCATATACTTTATAAAGCCCCCCCCAAACCTTGCAGCCCAGAAAAACAGAAGCCTCCAGACAGGTAGATGAGATACGGCACTGGCTTTTCAAAGCCTGGAAAGTGTTTTGACTCGAAGCGATGGATGGAGGGACACTTGGCACACTGTGCCCTACCTGCCTCCCTCCCTCTGTCTGTCAGTCTAGCTAGCCTGGATTTAGGCCAAGCCAACAGCAGCTGGAGAGAAGAGATGCAGGTGTGGGGCACTCACACACACACACACACACACACCATTTCTTATCTTTTCATATACTTTATCTCCCCACCTCATCCGCTTCAACCACTGGACCTTGACAGGATATCTGGGCTTCAACCACACTTGCCGACGACCTGCATTGTTAATTACATACTATCAGAGTCTCAGCAGTCATCTTTGGGATTCATTAATGTTGCTACTGATGATTTTAATGAGGCTGTTCATGCGCTTTCCTAACTGAGAGACCTGAGCTCAAAGCACCGTCTGGTTCTTTGACATCTCCACCCCTCTGGGTGACCCTGACAAGACTGCTCATCCCTGTCGTCTGGCTTGGGGGGGCTATGGAGGGGCACAAATCCCTGTGAGGGGGAGGGTGGGGCAGTGGATTCACATCTGTGCTCAGACCCCCAACCAACAACCACCCTCCACCCCTAAATGAAGCATGTCCTCACCAATCAACCCTGAAACAAAGTTTGTTTACATAACGTTCATATATAATGCCTACAATGTATTTAATGTGCTCTTGATCTCACAGTCAGGCGAGTGTGTCTCTGAATAGTTTGTAGCTGTAAAGTCAAATCTAAATATTCTTTATAATATTTCGATATCAGCTATGGATTCTTCCCACTAAAAAAAATAATAATAAAAAAAAATGTATAGTGGGCTCTACGATGGTTTTCTGTAAATTGACTTTTCACAAAGCTAAAATGATTTGCTAGGATGAACAGTACAGTTTACAATCCAGGAGGGTAGAAAGCAGCTATTCAATGCGTACTTATCATTTTCCCCATGCATGTTTGTTATAGAATCTGCTCACTGCACGATATATGTTTCCATACATACTTATAAACACCACTCATTGTTCATAATGACAGTGCAATGACATCTCTGTCACCTCTGAGAATAACAATGAGATATAAACCCTCCTCTTCACAACTGTTACTGACGAGAAGCACATGGCTGAGCTCTTTAATCACCACTTCATTAAGTCAGGATTCCTATTTGACTCAGCCATAAATTCTTGGTCGTCCAACATTTCCTACCTCTTCTAATGCAACTAGCCCCGATGATCCTCCCTATTTTTTCCCCCTGCCCCCCTACAAAGTTTCTCACTGCAGGCGGTCAATGAGTCCGAGGTGCTAAAGGAGCTCCTTTAACTTGACACCAAAACAACATCTTTTTTTTTTTTCTTTCTTGGGCCTCTATAACTATATCTATTGTTTTTTTGTGTGATTTGGATTCATCCCCTCTACCACACGGAACCCCACTAATCCTACCGACGGAAACGCACGAGGTGGCTAATAACAGACCTCCATCCTATGCTAGCTTGCTACCGATGGCCCAGCTAGCTGTCTAAATCGCCGTGACCCCAACCAACCTCTCTACTCACTGGACCCTTTTGATCACTCGACTAAGCATGCCTCTCCTTAATGTCAATATGCCTTGTCCATTGCTGTTCTGGTTAGTGTTTATTGCCTTATTTCACTGTAGAGCCTCTAGTCCTGCTCACTATACCTTATCCAACATATTAGTTCCACCACCCACACATGCGATGACATCTCCTGGTTTCAATGATGTTTCTAGAGACAATATCTCTCCATCACTCAATACCTAGGTTTACCTCCACTGTATTCACATCCTACCATACCTTTGTTTGTACATTATAACTTGAAGCTATTTTATCGCCCCCAGAAACCTCCTTTTACTCTCTGTTCCAGACGTTCTAGACGACCAATTCTTATTGCTTTTAGCCGTACCCTTGTCCTACTCCTCCTCTGTTCCTCTGGCGATGTAGAGGTGAATCCAGGCCCTGCAGTGCCTAGCTCCACTCCTATTCCCCAGGCGCTCTCTTTTGACGACTTCTGTAACTGTAATAGCCTTGGTTTCATGCATGTTAACATTAGAAGCCTCCTCCCTAAGTTTGTTCTATTCACTGCTTTAGCACACTCTGCCAACCCAGATGTTCTAGCTGTGTCTGAATCCTGGCTTAGGAAGACCACCAAAAATTCTGAAATTTTCATCCCAAACTAGAACATTTTCAGACAAGATAGAACTGCCAAAGGGGGCGGTGTTGCAATCTACTGCAAAGATAGCCTGCAGAGTTCTGTCCTTACTATCCAGGTCTGTACCCAAACAATTTTCTCTAAAAACAAGTCTCTCTCCGTTGCCGCCTGCTATAGACCACCCCCTGCCCCCAGCTGTGCTCTAGACACCATATGTGAACTGATTGGCCCCCATCTATCTTCAGAGCTCGTGCTGCTAGGCGACCTAAACTGGAACATGCTTAACACCCCAGCCATCCTACAATCTAAGCTTGATGCCCTCAATCTCACACAAATTATCAATGAACCTACCAGGTACCTCCCCAAAGCCTTAAACACAGGCACCCTCATAGATATCATCCAAACCAACTTGCCCTCTAAATACACCTCTGCTGTCTTCAACCAAGATCTCAGCGATCACTGCCTCATTGCCTGCATCCGTAATGGGTCAGCGGTCAAACGACCTCCACTCATCACTGTCAAAGCTCCCTGAAACACTTCAGCGAGAAGAGATATAGCCCTTGGTTCTCCCCAGACCTGACTGCCCTTAACCAACACAAAAACATCCTATGGCGTTCTGCATTAGCATCGAACAGCCCCCGTGATATGCAGCTGTTCAGGGAAGCTAGAAACCATTGTACACAGGCAGTTAGAAAAGCCAAGGCTAGCTTTTTCAAGCAGAAATTTGCTTCCTGCAACACTAACTCAAAACAGTTCTGGGACACTGTAAAGTCCATGGAGAATAAGAACACCTCCTCCCACCTGCCCACTGCACTGAAGATAGGAAACACTGTCACCACTTTTAAATAATTGAGAATTTCAATAAGAATTTCAATAAGCATTTTTCTACGACTGGCCATGCTTTCCACCTGGCTACTCCTACCTCGGTCAACAGCACTGCACCCCCCACAGCAACTCGCCCAAGCATTCCCCATTTCTCCTTCTCCCAAATCCAGTCAGCTGATGTTCTGAAAGAGCTGCAAAATCTGGACCCCTACAAATCAGCCGGGCTAGACAATCTGGACCATTTCTTTCTAAAATGATCTGCCGAAATTGTTGCCACCCCTATTACTAGCCTGTTCAACCTCTCTTTCGTGTCGTCTGAGATTCCCAAAGATTGGAAAGCAGCTGCGGTCATCCCCCTCTTCAAAGGGGGAGACACTCTTGACCCAAACTGCTACAGACCTATATCTATCCTACCCTGCCTTTTTAAGGTCTTCGAAAGCCAAGTCAACAAACAGATTACCGACCATTTCGAATCTCACCATACCTTCTCTGCTATGCAATCTGGTTTCAGAGCTGGTCATGGGTGCACCTCAGCCACGCTCAAGGTCCTAAACGATATCTTAACCGCCATCGATAAGAAACATTACTGTGCAGCCGTATTCATTGATCTGGCCAAGGCTTTCGACTCGACTTTTGGTTTCTCTAATGATTGCCTCGCCAGGTTCACCAACTACTTCTCTGATAGAGTTCAGTGTGTCAAATCGGAGGGTCTGCTGTCCGGACCTCTGGCGGTCTCTATGGGGGTGGCACAGGGTTCAATTCTTGGACCGACTCTCTTCTCTGTATACATCAATGATGTCGCTCTTGCTGCTGGTGAGTCTCTGATCCACCTCTACGCAGGCGACACCATTCTGTATACTTCTGGCCCTTCTTTGGACGCTGTTAACAACCCTCCAAGCAAGTTTCAATGCCATACAACTCTCCTTCCGTGGCCTCCAATTGCTCTTAAATACAAGTAAAACTAAATGCATGCTCTTCAACCGATCGCTGCCTGCACCTGCCCGCCTGTCCAACATCACTACTCTGGACGGCTCTGACTTAGAATATGCGGACAACTACAAATACCTAGTTGTCTGGTTAGACTGTAAACTCTCCTTCCAGACCCACATCAAACATCTCCAATCCAAAGTTAAATCTAGATTTAGCTTCCTATTTTGCAAAAAATCATCCTTCACTCATGCTGCCAAACACCCTTGTAAAACTGACCATCCTACCAATCCTCGACTTCGGCGATGTCATTTACAAAATAGCCTCCAATACCCTACTCAACAAATTGGATGCAGTCTATCACAGTGCAATCCATTTTGTCACCAAAGCCCCATATACTACCCACCATTGCGACCTGTACGCTCTCGTTGGCTGGCCCTCGCTTCATACTCGTCGCCAAACCCACTGGCTCCATGTCATCTACAAGACCCTGCTAGGTAAAGTCCCCCCTTATTCTCAGCTCGCTGGTCCATAGCATCTCCCACCTGTAGCACACGCTCCAGCAGGTATATCTCTCTAGTCACCCCCAAAACCAATTATTTCTTTGGCCGCCTCTCCTTCCAGTTCTCTGCTGCCAATGACTGGAACGAACTACAAAAATCTCTGAAATTGGAAACTCTTATCTCCCTCACTAGCTTTAAGCACCAACTGTCAGAGCAGCTCACAGATTACTGCACCTGTACATAGCCCACCTATAATTTAGCCCAAACAACTACCTCTTTCCCTACTGTATTTATTGTATTTATTTATTTATTTTGCTCCTTTGCACCCCATTATTTTTATTTCTACTTTGCACATTCTTCCACTGCAAATCTACCATTCCAGTGTTTTACTTGCTATATTGTATTTTACTTTGCCACCATGGCCTTTCTTTGCCTTTACCTCCCTTATCTCACCTCATTTGCTCACATCGTATATATAGACTTGTTTATACTGTATTATTGACTGTATGTTTGTTTTACTCCATGAGTCCTCCTGTGTCGTTGTATGTGTCGAACTGCTTTGCTTTATCTTGGCCTGGTCACAATTGTAAATGAGAACTTGTTCTCAACTTGCCTACCTGGTTAAATAAAGGTAAAATAAAAAAAATCTGGGTCAGATGGTTTAGACCCTTTCTTCTTTAAGGTTGCAACCCCTATCATCGCCAAGCCTATCTCTGACCTTTTTAACCTGTCTCTCCTCTCTGGGGGAGGTTCCATTTGCTTGGAAGGCAGCCACAGTTCATCCTTTATTTAAAAGGGGAGATCTGTTATCGGCCTATTTCTATTTTTTCCTGTTTATCAAAAGTGTTGGAAAAACTTGTCAATTATCAACTGACTGGCTTTCTTGATGTCTATAGTATTCTCTCTGGTATGCAATCTGGTTTCCAATCAGGTTATGGATGTGTCACTGCAACCTTAAAGGTCCTCAATGATGTCACCAACAAAGCGTTCTTAGTGTCCAACATGCTTTCTCTGACCTTAACCTTGTTTTGAACACTTCCAAAACAAATGTCATGTGGTTTGGTAAGAAGAATGCCCCTCTCCCCACAGGTGTGATTACTACCTCTGAGGGTTTAGAGCTTGAGGTAGTCACCTCATACAAGTACTTGGGAGTATGGCTAGACGGTACACTGTCCCTCTCAGCACATATCAAAGCTGCAGGCTAAAGTTAAATTCTAGACTTCGTTTCCTCTATCGTAATCTCTCCTCTTTCAACCCAGCTGCCAAACTAACAGGTAAGGGTGCTCTCGAGCGGCTAGATGTTCTTTACCATTCGGCCATCAGATTTGCCACCAATGCTCCTTAGATGACACATTACTGCACTATATACTCCTCTGTAAACTGGTCATCTCGGTATACCTGTCGCAAGACCCACTGGTTGATGCTTATTTATAAAACCCTCTTAGGCCTCACTCCCCCATATCTGAGATATCTACTGCAGCCCTCATCCTCCACATACAGCACCCATTCTGTCAGTCACATTCTGTTAAAGGTCCCCAAAACACACACATCCCTGAGCTGTTCGTCTTTTCAGTTTGCTGCAGCTAGCGACTGGAACGAGCTGCAACCAACACTCAAATTGGACACTTTTGCCTCAATCTCTTAATTCAAAGGCTCAATCATGGACACTCTTACTGACAGATGTGGCTGCTTTGCGTGATGTATTGTTGTCTCTACCTTCTTGCCCTTTGTGCTGTTGTCTGTGTCCAATAATGTTTTGTGCTGCTGCCATGTTGTGTTGCTACCATGTTGGTTTGTCATGTGTTGCTGCCTTGCTATGTTGTGTACCACTAGTTCCCCCTGTTGCCTTTACTAGAAGTCTTAAAATCCTTGAGAGGAATCTCTCTCTGAGGCATTCCCAAAGATGTAAATATGAGGGACTTGTCAAGAACTCCTCAATCAAATGAGTTCTGCTGCTGTACCCTCTGTCTTTTCTAACAGGCACCAAAGAAAGAGTTCCCCTTTTATCATCAAATCCATCAAATGCCCTTTTATCTGTCAAAAATACTGATCCTCAGAAGTTACGCGACACAGGCATACAATTTGCAGTCAAGCACGTCTGCCCACACAGAACATGTTAAAAGTCTTATCATCAAATATGCTTTGTGACTAGACCTTCAAAGAGAATGGCAACGTGATCACAGGCGTGCATGCTTCAGAGCGAATGAGAAGAAGCCCACTATGAAGCATCAGACACTAGGACACCAGGACTTCGCTGTCTCCTAATGATTGCCTGGCTCATTAACTTTCAATATCCTCTTATGGGAGTTTAAGAGCAGAGTGTAGTTACCCCCTAGACACTGATGTTAAATCAATTTATGATTTTTCCCACTAATGTGTAAAATTTAGGATTGGGGAAGGGAAGCTGATCCTTGATGTGTACCTAGTGGAAACTTCACCCCAGAGCATTTTATTTACATATTTACAACTTCCTGCTAGGTTTTGAATAGCAACAGCAGGGTGACAACACTTCTTATCAGAAGAGCTATTGAAAAACATGTATCACTACTAGCTATAGACTAGGGTTTCCCAAACTCGGTCCTAGACCCCCCCTACAGAATACATTCCAACAAGAAACCCTAAAGAATACAAATAAAACAGGGAGACACAGGGGGTCAAAAACATCACAGAGCAATTTTTATGTCATCACAGCAACAATGGGCAAATTCTGAAATGTCTTGAGGCCTAATTACAGTGTGTACGGGTCCCAAATACTGCCTTCATGGTGCTAGCTACAGTAGTGGCGTAACGTTAGGACAATGCTAGCGTTATGGCTGAGCTCCTGCTGAGTTAGCCTTTCTAATGCTAGCTTGGCTAACAGCTAACTCCAACTTCACTGTGCTGAGTTAGCTGCAGTAGCTAGCTAGTTCTGGAAGAGGTTGTGATTCAGATGAAACTTTACATGCTGAGAGGAGTACTGACATGGGCAGCTGCAATAAGCAGATTCCCATGCCAAAAGCAAACGGCGGCTGCCTGGTCACCATGACCCAAATCCTTTCCCCTGGGTCATCGTCTAATGCCTACTCTGGGGGCCAGTCAACATACCGTTACAGTCCAATGATTTATAAGTTAGGAGGAGTAGGAAGATGAGCAGAAAGTAAACATAAGACGGAGAAATGGGACCACACACACAAGAGAACATTTTTTTAAATCAGTGAATCCGATCCCTTCTTACTCTTTCAGCAGCACACCTGTTCCTAAAATGACCTCAAGGTGGATTTTTCTTTTTTTTTACCTCAACACTCCTCTTCTATTGGTCCATCTGGATGTTGTCTAGAATGACATGTTCCCTAAGAGAGAAAGGTTGTGAAACAGGGAGGTACTACCTGAACCTGTCCAATAAGGTTACTGTTTCTACGGTGTACCCTACTGAACACGGCCCAGTCTAGAATATTCTCTGGCTCCATCTGTGAAGAGACTGAAGACTACTACTGAAGATTCAGCAGAATCACTGGCCTAATCACTCTTTAAATATTTGTTTTTTCTTTGGCATTACCTCAAAAGATGAACACCAAAGAGAGTTCACTGTGTTCTCCTGCTTTGATAACTTGGAAACCTGTTGGTCTCCTCCACGCACACACTCCAACACTCAGTTTGCATACCCTATGCATAAAAGTTTATACATGACTTCTGAAATTATGTGGGATGATATAAGTGAAATCATAACAAAATGGACGCCATCTCACAGCTGCATTTTAACTGCAAACTCAGTGTGTTCCCACCTTATGCCTTGTCACATTGTGGTACAAATTTACCCTTCCATCCTCCTTCCCACATTTTGAAAAATGTGGCCTCCAAAAGGATTTGTGTACTCAAGAAAAGGCAAAAATAACACAGAAGTATGGGAATGGCCAGTAGGGACGATATTATTTTCGTGCCGCCTTCATTGTGACGACAGAGCAAATCCCATGACATGCCTTCTGAAGTATGAAATGTATGCTGGAACTCTCTCTCTCTCTGTCTCTCTCTCAGTGGCAGATCTAAAGATAGCCACCTCTGGAAGCAATTGGCCCATGCAGGCCGAGCCAACATGATGAAGTATTCGAGAGCAGCTCTCTCCTTTTTTGGTGTACCTTGAAAGTGGCGTGAATCAATGCCAGGTAGTACACAGTACTATACCAGGGGTTGAGTGTGCCAGAGAAGCAACCATTCACCATGTAGGACATAGAAGGCCCCCATGAGTAATATTTTAAAGCAGGGTTCCCCAACAGGTGGTCTGAATTTGTATTTATTATTATTATTTTTAATCATTGTTGGATATAAAAGACTGTAAAAACTGTAAAAACACCAGGAAATCAGCTCCAAGTGATTTTAATTTTGGAAAACTATTCCCAAGTATTCCCATGCATAATACATTGTATACAAATGTAAGCAAGGTTTGAAATTATTATGTTTTAGCAAATTATAATATCTGTTTGGGCTTCTTGCTATCAATTTGCAATTGGCAAATTATTTGTAATTATGTTCCAGCCACCCAACCATTCACTCAAGAGAAAATCATCCTGTGGCTGAATCTAGTTGGTGATCCCTGTTTTAAAGGCAATCGATATCCATGCAGTGAAAAAAAGCCTTGATGTGGAGATAAAATAAAATCACCTTTGTTTTGGAGCTAATTTTACCTCAAGAGTTGTTTCCTATTAAAAAGTATGTGTTGAATCAGAGCAATGAATTGGTACATTATAGTGACATCAAAACTAGTGTTTATTTCATCTCAGTATGCTAGTCCTGCAAATAGGCTAATAGACTGAATATAGCTAAAGGACTGAATAAAACAATAATCACAGAACCATCTCAACACCATCTCTGAGCAAAGCAAATAATACTGCATACATTGTTTCGGAAAATGTGTCCCGCAAATACTAGGCGGTCGTGATTCAATGCAGCCCTAAAAAATGTACAATACAATATATGTTAACCTCTAGAAACCAGGCCTGAGGGGAAAACTGGACGAGCCCCAGTCAAGTACTTCTCAATAAGCCTGTCTGTGTAATGTCTGCCAGTCGGTGCCCTTGGCTGGTCTGGGCCGAGGCTCAATGGAGCTCTGGAACCTCCTATCTGCATCCCAAGGCACCCTGTCAAATGTAGTGCACTATATAGGGAAAAGGTTGCCATTCGGGACACAGCCCATAACAATGGAAGAAGATAATAATTTTTAATTTAATTTTACTAGGCAAGTCAGTTAAGAACAAATTCTTATTTTCAATGACGGCCTCGGAACAGTGGGTTAACTGCCTGTTTAGGAGCAGAACAACAGATTTGTACCTTGTCAGCTTGGGCTTTGAACATGCAACCTTTCAGATACTAGCTCAACGCTCTAACCACTAGGCTACCCTGCCGCCACTAGGCTACTTCAAATGATTTACATGCAGGCTGACAAGAGAATGCAGTAGCTTTTTCCAATGTGCTTCAGGTTATCTGTAGCAATTCTGAACTAACAAGACTATTTCTTGTCACCGTCAATTTCACAGTTTGAAGGTACTCTTAATCTAAAAGTATAAGGGGAGGGGGACTAAAGTTAACATATATCATCATTTTAAGATGGTCATGCCATGGATCATTTAGCTATTTAACTGTGAATTTTAGGACTCATTTAGGTATCAAACTTTTTTTTAAATAAAACAATATATATATATATATATATATAGAATATTGAGCCTTACTACTATAACCCTTAGAAACGCATTGAATAACACATTCATAAATGGCCCAAAAAATAAATAAATAAGAAGGAATAAGACTTTGAAGTGTCTCTGTCCTATATCTAAGAGATATAAGAAAGCTCAGTAAATATGGTTGTTTTTTAAACATATTTAACCCCCTTTTTTTTGCCACAAACCTACCTCCACACCTCCATTCATTTCCGTATGGGTTACATTTAGACAAGTCCCTTGACACTTGTGGGGGTCGTAGAGCAAAACGGAGAACGCCATTGTGTTAGGACTCTACAAACGTTTTCATAAGAAGACCCATTTCCGGCATGTCTCGTGGACTGACGAACACGCCTGTAGCCTGGCCACCTTCCACCGCAGATGCGGAAGGCTTAGGCTTAGACAGATTTTGATGGGGATTTTTTTATTATGTTACTTCGAGTGACACATGGGTTTGTCAATAGACTTATAAGGGTTGAACATTTTATGCTTTAGAGCATCTTGGATTAGCTAAATGGTGTCCCATCCTCCAAATAGCTATTTTCTTTTTTTTAATTTAACCTTTGTTTAACTAGCAAGAACAAATTCTTATTTACAATGACGGCCTACCCCGGCCAAACCCGGACGATGCTGGGCCAATTGTGCACCGCCCTATGGGACTCCCAATCACAGCCGGATGTGATGCAGCCTGAATCTCCAAAGCATACAGTAGCTATAACGAAGAGCTACTGCAAAGATAGATTAAAATAATGTGTATTTATTTCATGTGCTTCTTCATGAAAGATGCTAAGATTTAAATTACCTCACCCAATAATACAGCTCTATAAGGAGGCCCCATACAACATATAATCGTGATATGATTTGCACACTGTCCGAAAAGAGTTACAGTAGGCTAATGGCAACTGTACAGTAAGGCCAGAGAGATGAACACTGTCTGGAATGTAAACAGACGCTGACACTACCAGAGTGCTCTAATGTATGTTCCATGAAACAGCAAAAACACACACACACACGCACGCACATGCACTTGCACACGCGTACACAAACACAAACACTCAGGTGGAGCCATCCAGGGAGTCAGTAATGCGGTTTGCACTAAAAGGCTCCAAATGTGCCATAGATCAGCAGAGAGACGTTTGGTGTTTCAGAAAACAACATCCATTATTAAGCAGCAGCGTGTACTGATGGCATTGGACGACACACTGCTTCTGTCTGTGGCTGAGCGATCTCCTCTGCTCCCCCATTTCAACCAATCAAATGAGCTCCCGAGGGCCATTCCAGTGCTCTCCAAATACATATTCAGGCCTTCAGCTAAAAGCAGGCCTCTTTGAGGCTCTGCAAGAGGGACTCCGGTGTTCCCTCACTTTTGATCCGAGATCCGAAATGCAAATGGACGTGGCTGAGGCCAAAGACAATATTCAATGTGTGTCATGTTCACCATCAACTACAGAAATGGAACTTCTCTTTTACTCTGGCTAGTCTGGCTCATCTACAACAACATTCAATCACATCTGCTGTATCAAATATACCGAACAAAAATATAAACGCAACAGTTAAGTGTTGGTCCCATGTTTCCTGGACTGAAATAAAAGATCCCCGAAATGTGACATGTGTTTACATCCCTATTAATGAGCATTTCCCCATATCAAGAAGCTGATTAAACAGCATTATCTTACACAGGTGCACCTTGTGCTGGGGACAATAAAAGGCCGCTCTAAAATATGCAGTTTTGTCAGTGAGTGAGCGCATAATTGGCATGCTGACTGAAGGAACGGCCACCAGGGCTGTTGCCAGAGAATTTAATGTTCCTTTCTCTACCATAAGCCGCCTCTAACGTCATTTTAGATCATTTGGCAGTACGTCCAACCGGCCTCATGTAACCACGCCTGGCCAGAACCTACGTATCCGTCTTCTGCACTTGCAGGATCATCTGAGATCAGCCTCCTGGACAGTTGATGAAACTGAGGAGTATTTCTGTCTGTAATAAAGCCCTTTTGGGGGGACAAACTCATTTTGATTGGCTGGGTCTGGCTCCCCAGTGGGTGGGCCTGGCTTCTAAGTGAGGCCCATGCCCTCCCAGGCCCACCCATGGCTGCACCCCTGCCAGGTCATGTGAAATCCATAGACTAGGTCCTAATGAATTTATTTCAATTGACTGATTCTCTTATATGAACTGTAACTCAGTAAAATCATTGAAATTGTCGCATGTTGCATTTATATTTTGGTTCAGTATAGTTATAGGCTAATAAGACACTAGGGTTTCTATGGATGATAGATAAGTGGATGACGCCTTGGGTGTTAAAAGAGCTATTTAGTAGGATTCCAAGCACTATTCAACACGGTGGCTGAATTGAGAACTGTGGCAGGAATCTAGGGCTGGCCTGAGGGGCCGGAGGCCCTATGCCCCTGAATCTGGTGGGGGAACAGAAGAGAAGAGAAGCAGGCAGGCAGGGGGAGGAATATCTGAGGAATGCTCAGCATTCTCAGTCCATCATGGCTGCCTCTGGGATAAGGTGGCCATTATGGAAGGGCCAAACCACATGCGCACACACACATGAATGCTCGCACACATAAACACACACACACACCCTCTCAGAAGACTCACAGTACTGAACCCAGTTCCCTGTCCACTGTCCAGAATTGTCTATCTATTTCACTTGACAGTGAGACAGGAGTGAGCACTCCACAGCGATTGGCCACTGTGTCTATAGGAGTCAAGGAGAGAACATAAGGAGTTGTAGTACCAGGAAGGGTCCTCTTCTTCCTTATCCTCCTCCTCCTCTACTGCACGATGGTGACTGGCTGGTGTTGAGTGTTTTCTCTCAGGTCATTAAATCTCACCATAGTGTTTTAGTGTGTTTGACCCCAGAGCAAAAGTCAAGGGGTTGAGAACCACAATCACATAGGCTTAGCTTGAGAGATAGCTTTAGAAATGACCAATGCACCCTGCAGTCATGACATTAAATACCACAGTTAAGTAAGTGTCATGTAAACTTTCTGTAGTTCACAGTAAGTTCATGAAATACTTTGTATTGAAGATCTACAATATTTTCCACACAGAATATTTAACAGATTCTCCACAAAATGATGAAAATCCAGACAAATAGTGTATATTAGCTTCTTCCTGGAAATTAACATTTTTCGCTGGAACATTCTAAACTCACATGACCGAAAATAACTTTCTGCCTTTCACATTGAGATGCTGTAGTTTGTTTCACCTCGCAAATCAGAAGCACATCTGCTTCAATGCATCAGCTGTGTCCACATAACTCCTGTGCTGTGCTGCGCTGTGCTGTGTGAGCGGTGGCCTGTGTGCCAGACAAGGGGAGCTTCAGAAGCTACTTTTCTGATGCATTCCACCATCTGGCCGCCACAAGAGTCTCCCACAAGCCTCTCCAGCTGATAGTATTGGAAATTGGAAGCCATTTGACATATGCTACTGTTCAAATGATTCAATTAGCATATGTTTTATGTTTCTGTGCAGCATAAAGTACATTTAGCGGATCAAGGGAATCTCTACCCCTGTTTTCACCTTACATTAGCGTGGTGTGTTTTCGTGCTCCAAGATGATCAAATCAAATCAAATCACTCAAAAAATTGTTCACATACACATGGTTAGCAGATGCTACTGCGAGTGTAGCGAAATGCTTATGCTTCTAGTTCCGACCTTGCAGCAAAATCTAACAAGTAATCTAACAATTTCACAACAACTACACTGTACACACAAGTGTAAAGGAATGAATAAGAATATGTACACATGTACGGCGATAGCCGTGCGGCATAGGTAAGATGCAGTAGATGGTATAGAGTACAGTATGTACATATGAGATGAGTAATGTAGGGTATGTAAACATATAAAGTGGCATTGTTTAAAGTGACTAGTGATACATTTATTACATCCAATATTTAATTCTTAAAGTGGCTAGTGTCACGACTCTTACCGAAGGTGGCTCCTCTCCCTGTACGGGTGGCGCTCGGCGGTCGTCGTCACCGGCCTACTAGCTGCCACCGATCCCTTTTCACTTTTCTGTTTGTTTTGTCTGTTTAGTTTCACCTGTTCCTTGTTGAGGTTGGCGAGTGCTATTTTTTTCCTTGTGCGGAATAAACGCTATCCTGAACTTTCTGCCTCCTGTGCCTGACTTTCTGCCTCCTGCGCCTGATTGAGTCAGTATATTGGCAGCAGCCACTCAATGTTAGTGATGGCTGATTAACAGTCTGATGGCCTTGAGATAGAAGCTGTATTTCAGTCTCTCGGTCCCAGATTTGATGCACCTGTACTGACCTCGCATTCTGGATGATAGCGGGGTGAACAGGCAGTGGCTCGGGTGGTTGTTGTCCTTGATGATCTTTTTGGCCTTCCTGTGACATTGGGTGGTATAGGTGTCCTGGAGGGCAGGTAGTTTGCCCCCGGTGATGCGTTGTGCAGACCTCACTTCACTCTGGAGAGCCTTACGGTTGTGGGTGGAGCAGTTGCCGTACCAGGCGGTGATACAGCCCGACAGGATGCTCTCAATTGTGCATCTGTAAAAGTTTGTGAGTGTTTTTGGTGACAAGCCAAATTTCTTCAGCCTCGTGAGGTTGAAGAGGCGTTGTTGCGCCTTTTTCACCACACTGTCTGTGTGGGTGGACCAATTCAGTTTGTCCGTGATGTGTACGCAGAGGAACTTAAAACTTACCACCTTCTCCACTACTGTCCCGTCGATTGTGGATAGGGGGGTGCTCCCTCTGCTGTTTTCTGATGTCCACAATCATCACCTTTGTTTTGTTGATTGATGTTGAGTGTGAGGTTATTTTCTTGACATCACACTCTGAGGGCCCTCATCTCCTCCCTGTAGGCCGTCTCGTCATTGTTGGTAATCAAGCCTACCACTGTAGTGTCATCTGCAAACGTGATGATTGATTTGGAGGCATGCATGGCCACGCAGCCATGGGTGAACAGGGAGTACTGGAGAGGGCTGAGAACACACCCTTGTGGGGCCCCAGTGTTGAGAATCAGCAGGGTGGTGATGTTCTTTCCTACCCTCACCACCTGGGGGCGGCCCGTCAGAAAGTCCAGGACCCAGTTGCACAGGGCGGGGTCGAGACCCAAGGTCTCGAGCTTAATAACAAGTTTGTAGAGTACTATGGTGTTAAATGCTGTAATCGAAGAACAGCATTCTTACATAGGTATTCCTCTTGTCCAGATGGGTTAGGGCAGTGTGCAGTGTGATTGTGATTGTGTCGTCTGTGGACCTATTGGGGCGGTAAGCAAATTGGAGTGGGTCTAGCCCACGTGATCGAAGCAATCTTGAAGCTTCGAATCAGATTGGTCGGACCAGCGTTGAACAGACCTGAGCACTGGTGTTTCCTGTTTTAGTTCCTGTCTATAGGCTGGGAGAAACAAAATGGTCAGTCGTGGTCAGATTTCCCGAAAGGAGGGCGAGGGAGGGCTTTGTATCCATCGCGGAAGTTAGAGTAGCAATGATCCAGAATGGTGCCAGCACGGGTCGCAGATTCGATGTGCTGATAAAATTTAGGGAACCTTGTTTTCAGATTAGCTTTGTTAAAATCCCCAGCTACAATAAATGGAGCCTCAGGATACGTGGTTTACAGTTTACATAGACTCCAATGATGTTCTTTCAGGCCTGTCGAAGTGTCTGCTTGGACGGGATACACACGGCTGTGATTATAATCTAAGAGAATTCTCTTGGTAGATAATGCGGTCGGCATTTGATTGTAAGGAATTCTAGGTCAGGTGAAGAAAAGGACTTGAGTTCCTGTATGTTGTTATGATCACACCACGACTCGTTAATCATAAGGCATACACCCCCACCCTTCTTCTTACCAGAGAGATGTTTGTTTCTGTCAGCGCGATGCGTGAAGAAACCGGGTGGCTGTACCGACTCTGATAACGCATCCCGAGTGAGCCATGTTTCTGTGAAACAGAGAATGTTACAATCTCTGATGTCTCTCTGGAAGGCAACCCTTGCTCGAATTTTGTCTACCTTGTTGTCAAGAGACTGGACATTGACGAGTAGTATTCTCAGGAGTGATGAGCGATTTGCCCGTCTACGGAGCCTGACCAGAAGACTGCTCCGTCTGCCCGATCCGATCCATTGTCCTGGGTGGTGGTCCAAACAGAGGATGCGCTTCGGGAAAGTCGTATTCCTGGTCGTAATGTTGGTAAGATGACGTTGCTCTGGGGCAACAGTGTAAGAAATAATACATAAAAAACAAAATCTTGCATAGTTTCCTAAGAATGCGAAGCAAGGCAACCAATTGTTCTATCTGATCAAGGTTTGTCATGTTTACACATGGTCATCAGAATGTGGGCACAGACCAGGACACAGGACGCATGTAAGCGGCAGGTAGAAATGGGCTTTTGACATTGTGAAGGCGTTTCATAATAACCCTAGGCTCCCAGCTTCAGCACAGACTGAGAATCAGTCATATCCCAGCCAACAATTCTAGGGAGAGACCTGTAATGTTCCCCTAATTTTTGTGTCCAGTTTTTCTGAGGGTTGGGAGAATATTCCGTCAACGTCCCACCAAACATAAACAGAACATGGTTACCATGTTCTCATAATGTAAGATATTAAAGTTTAATGGGAACTTGGCAGTAACATTTTTGTGTATCACTTGTCAGGACGTCATCCCCCCCCAAATTTTCCATTACACATTTTTACTGTTGTCAAGCCCATCAAGGCCTTGATTGGTGAACCACTGATCAATTCACAGCTACTTTTGTCTGTTGTCAAGGTTAGGAATACTCACACACACTGATTTTAACATGCAGTGTTTTCAACTTACATATTTAACACACTGACTACATGTTGCATGTCCATTTATACAGTAATTATTATTCACTATGTCCTCACCTGGGATTTTAACTCACAGCATTCAGATCTTCCTGGTAGGCCACTATGTCTGTGTCAGGTATCAGTTAATTTGACTATCATTGATTTAATTTACTTATTTACTTTCTGTATAGTTGTCTCATTTTTGTGGGGCATATTTACCTGTTTTCACGATACTCCTGAATCACTATGATCATTAAGCGTTTTTCGTACTTTTAACAGAGCACAGTTTCACTTTGAAGTGCATTCACCCTGTTGCTTTCACCTAAGTTGTTTCAAATCTACACACGTGTGCAGGGAGGAGGGGTTAGGGTTTCTTCTAGACAGGGGCTAACAATACTGGCACATAACCTAAAGATATCTGTTATTGGGACAGTAGTTAGGGTTTTCATCATTGGTGCTAGTTTGAGACCTGCTTGGGGAGTCTCCCTCCTCACACATTCTTAACAATATACAGTACGAGTCAAAAGTTTGGACAAACCTACTCATTCAAGGCTTTTTCTTTATTTTTACTATTTTCTACATTGTAGAAGACATCAAGACCACAAGGTTGGTTGAGAGAATGCAAAGAGTGTGTAAAGCTGTCATCAAGGCAACATGACTTCATGTTACACAATACATGTATGTTTTGTTCAGTAAAGTTCATATTTATACACAAAAATCTCAGTTTACATTGGCGCGTTATGTTCAGTACCAAAACATCTGGTGATTTTGCAGAGAGCCACATTAATTTACAGAAATACTCATAATAAACATTGATAAAAGATATAACTATTATGCACGGAATTATAGATACACTTCTCCTTAATGCAACCGCTGTGTCAGAATTCAAAAAAACTTTATGGAAAAAGCACACCATGCAATAATCTGAGTACGGTGCTCAGAGACCAAAACAACCCAAACAGATATCCACCATGTTGTGTAGTCAACAGAAGTCAGAAATAGCATTATAAATATTCACTTACCTTTGATGATCTTCATCAGAATGCACTCCCAGGAATCCCAGTTCCACAATAAATGTTTGTTTTGTTCGATAATGTCCATCATTTGTGTCCAAATACCTCCTTTTTGTTTGCGGGTTTAGCCCAGTATTCCAAATTCATGACGCACGATCACTAGGAGCAGATGAAAAGTCAAAAAGTTCCATTACAGTCTGTAGAAAAATGGCAAACAATGTATAGAATCAATCTTTAGGATGTTTTAACATAAATCTTCAATAATGTTCCAACCGGAGAATTCCTTTTTGTCTTCAGAAATGCAATGGAACTCAAGCTAACTCTCACGTGAACGCATGTCACCAACTCGTGGCTCTCTGGCAGACCTCTGACTCATTCCCCTCTCATTCGCCACCACTTCACAGTAGAAGCATCAAACAAGGTTCTAAAGACTGTTGACATCTAGTGGAAGCCTTAGGAAGTGCAATTTGACCCCATAGACACTGTGTATTCGATAGGCCAAGAGTTGAAAAACTACAAACCTCAGATTTCCCACTTCCTGTTTGGATTTTTTCTCAGGTGTTTGCCTGCCATATGACTTCTGTTATACTCACAGACATCATTCAAACAGTTTTAGAAAATTCTGAGTGTTTGTTATCCAAATCTACTAATAATATGCATATATTAGCAACTGGGCCTGAGTAGCAGACAGTTTACTCTGGGAAACTTATTCATCCAAGCTACTCAATACTGCCCCCAGCCCAAAGAAGTTAACACTTTTTTGGTTACTACATGATTCCATATGTGTTATTTCATAGTTTTGATGTCTTCACTATTATTTCACAGTGTCGAAAATGTTTAAATAAAGAAAAACCCTTGAATGAGTAGGTGTGTCCAAACGTTTGACTGGTGCTGTATGTTAATGTCAATGTTTGGCAAAAGTTACAACACACCTATCTGATCTAATTTAAATGTGTTTCTCATTGAAAGATCGGTAGGAACCGGTAGAATTCTAAATAGCAGAGTGTCTCAAAGAGAACTATCGTCTTTTTTAAATCTACACCACATATAACATAGAACATTAGGAATAAGGAATCACATCAGCAATCTGTAAGATTTCAAATTTGTTGGCAAAACATGGCCCAGATGGTACTGTTGCTTCTGTTAGAAACATACCCAGAACATTGTTGCCATATTCTCAGAATATCAGAAATGTGCATATTTACAGTAGCATGTCTGTACTTTCTCACATTTGACATTTAAGCAATGATGATGCCAGTTATACCAAAACAATACACAGCACAGAGTTCCATCTCCAAATTTTAAAGGGATACTTCAAGATTTTGGCAATGAAGCCCTTTATCTATTTCCAAAGATACATTTTTATGCCGCTGCGTGCAGTTTGAAGGATGTTGCTAACTAGCTTTAGCACAATTGCTAACTAGCATTAATTCAATGACTGGAAGTCTATGATGCCTGCTATAGCATGATAGTAGACCCCAAAGTAATTGTGCAAACACGAGTTAGTCATTAGCTCGCAAAACTACCTTCATACTGAATGAAAAGACATAACAATGCTATCCTTGAGTTCATCATCACTCATTTAGCCCATTGTCTACTCTATGTAAGAGCCTTATTCAATTTGATCTGGAATTAGGCGCTAAATGACTCGACAAAGACAGTGTAGAAGGACCATTTTACCAAACGCAAAGTACATAGCTCTGGGCTTTAGATGTGGCTTACAAACAACACAATTCATGTGACAGTAGACACTGGACAGTGAAGCACACAGAACAGAACAGGCCTCTTTCATTCATGGCACAATCAGGCTGTTAGTACTACCTTAGGTATGTTAGCGCTTGGTATAAAGGCTTACGGTGATCGAAACGATATGTATTTCTATCCATGATCAAAAAAGGGAACAAACTAGTTCATAAGTTTGGACGGTTTGCATGGAATGTTTACATATTTGATGTAGCAGTCAATAAGATCAAAGTGTGTGTGCATGCGTGCCTTTCTCCCTGCCTGTGTGTGTGTGTTGTCAGCTGAGGGGGTGAAAAGTTGAAACCAATGTCACTCCATTGATTCACACAGACTCACACAGCACAGCTGTCATCCCTGACTCTCTCCAATCCTTTATCGTGACACTACTGTAATGAGTGGAGCTATATTATCTAATAACCGAATACAGTGAGAGGTGCTTAGCCTCAAAAATATGCCAATTGCTGAAACACATGACCACAACTGCTCCAGAGGGGCAATGAGGAAAATGAAGCGAGCAGGATTTAATTTCACTCTCAGCCTTTGTCTCCCCACATTTTCTTCCTAAAACAGGCAGAGACGGCAAGAATTGGCACGTATAACATCTTAATAAATGAGAAATCTGGAGAAAACAACCATACTCTTTCACAACCAGATGATGAGTCAAATATTAAAGCAACTGTTTACATACCGACAGAGCTTTGTCCCGACAAATTTGTTTGGTTATTGTATCCAAAACGTTAAATAATGTCCTTCTATGGTATCATGCCTTGGCCTCTGAGAAAACACCAGACAGCAAAACAAATTGAGAGTCATTACTAATTGTGTAGGTGTGAAATAGAATCATAGACTGATACAGATAGACAATATGATTAAGGTGCAATCATAACAGACTAGTGTGTAATATTTTGAGCCCTGAATGCTGATTGGCAGACAGTCGTGGTATATCACACTGTATACCACGGATATGAAAAATGTATTTTTACTGCTCTAATTATGTTAGTGACCAGTTTATAATAGCAATAAGGCACCTCTGGGGTTTGTGGTATATTGGCAATACACCGCGGCTAAGGGCTGTATCCAGGCGTTGCGTTGTACGTAAGAACAGCCCTCAGCCGCCGTATATTGGCCATATACCACACCCCCTCGGGCCTTATTGATTATTTTATAAACCGGATAGTCCTGGATGCCCAAGGGGGTGTGGAATATGACCAATGACGCAACCCGGAGCACCTGCATACAGCTCTTAGCTGTGGTACACAACATAACCAAAAGTATTGTCATGACGTTGGCCTGGGGGTAGGTTTATGACAGTCATAAATACCTCTTCCCCCCTTTTTCCTCTCTCTACCCTACTGATGTTACATTTGCAAAACCCTTGGTTAACATAGAGATTCTGGGAACATCAGAAGGTGGGGGGAAATGAACTATATTCTGGTAATCCGACCAATTGAACATATGCGGTGGTACTTAATGAATATGATGTCAGTTCGGTTGTCATCTGAGACATTCTCATCAATGATAAGATGACATAAACGCTACAGTGAAAAGTCTACACATCAGAGTTATCATATTCACATGGAATTGTTGTTCAATTTAAATGTTTGAATATGAAATTATTCGTGATGGGATGAAATTTGATTTTAGCTTCTAAAATGTGATATTTGGGCTTTCATAAGGTAGGGCTCTGCTCAATCAGTGGCCCGCCCCTGTGAAGGGACATGGGCTATAAAACTTTTCAAACACGCCCTCCTCTCCCTTCCTATATAAAGCATAGACGACAATATAACCTCCTGTTCCGAGGATGTGATGACGACGGTCCGATGTCAGTCAATATTGACTGCTACTGATGTAAAATATTACTAGGTCTTTAAGAAATTATTCGGAAGATAACAGCTCTATAAATATTATTTTGTGGTGCCCGACTCTCTAGTTAATTACATTTACATGATTAGCTCAATCAGGTAATATTAATTACGGGAAAATTATTTTCTAGAATAGCATGTCATATCACTTAATCCGGCATAGCCAAAGACACGACAGTATGTATGCTCATTGAACATCTCATTCCAAAATCATGGGCATTAATAAGGAGTTGGTCCCGCCTTTGCTGCTACAACAGCCTCCACTCTTCTGGGAAGGCTTTCCACTAAATTTTGGAACATTGCTGCGGGGACTAGCTTCCATTCAGCCACAAGAGCATTAGTGGTGTCGTGCACTGATGTTGGGCGACTTCAGGAAACAGCAGAGGGAACACCCCCCTATCCACATCGATGGAACAGTAGTGGAGAGGGTAGTAAGTTTTAAGTTCCTCGGCGTACACATCACAGACAAACTGAATTGGTCCACCCACACAGACAGCATCGTGAAGAAGGTGCAGCAGCGCCTCTTCAACCTCAGGGGGCTGAAGAAATTTGGCTTGTCACCAAAAGCACTCACAAACTTCTACAGATGCACAATCGAGAGCATCCTATCGGGCTGTATCACCGCCTGGTACAGCAACTGCTCTGCCCACAACCGTAAGGCTCTCCAGAGGGTAGTGAGGTCTGCACAACGCATCACCGGGGGCAAACTACCTGCCCTCCAGGACACCTACACCACCCGATGTCACAGGAAGGCCATAAAGATCATCAAGGACAACAACCACCCGAGCCACTGCCTGTTCATCCCGCTATCATCCAGAAGGCGAGGTCAGTACAGGAGCATCAAAGCTGGGACCGAGAGACTGAAAAACAGCTTCTATCTCAAGGCCATCAGACTGTTAAACAGCCACCACTAACATTGAGTGGCTGCTGCCAACACACTGACTCAACTCCAGCCACTCTCATAATGGGAATTGATGGGAATTGATGTAAAATATATCACTAGCCACTTTAAACAATGCTACTTAATATAATGTTTACATACCCTACATTATTTATCTCATATGTATACGTATATACTGTACTCTATATCATCTACTG
The DNA here is from genome assembly GCF_023373465.1 of Oncorhynchus keta. NCBI lineage: Eukaryota > Metazoa > Chordata > Actinopteri > Salmoniformes > Salmonidae > Oncorhynchus > Oncorhynchus keta. Next base: position 45,203,067 of record NC_068421.1, on the reverse strand, counting down.
CATCTTTATGTAATACATGTATCACTAGCCACTTTATACTATGCCACTTTGTTTACATACTCATCTCATATGTATATACTGTACTCGATACCATCTACTGCATCTTGCCTATGCCGCTCTGTACCATCACTCATTCATATATCTTTATGTATATATTCTTTATCCCTTTACACTTGTGTGTATAAGGTAGTATTTTTGGAATGGTTAGCTAGATTACTCGTTGGTTATTACTGCATTGTCGGAACTAGAAGCACAAGCATTTCGCTACACTCGCATTAACATCTGCTAACCATGTGTATGTGACAAATTTGATTTGATTTGATTAGACCTGGCTCGCAGTCGGCATTCCAATTCATACCAAAGGTTTTTCATGGGGTTGAGGTCAGTGCTCTTTCCAGGCCAGTCAAGTTCTTCCACACCGATCTCGACAAACCATTTCTGTATGTACCTTGCTTTGTGCACAGTGGCATTGTCATGCTGACAAAGGAAAGGGCCTTCCCCAAACTGTTGCCACAAAGTTGGAAGCACATAATTGTTTGGAATGTCATTGTATGCTGTAGTATTAAGATTTCCCTTCACCTGAACTAAGGGGCCTAGCCTAAACCATGAAAAACAGTCCCAGACCATTATTCCTCCTCCACCAAACTTTACATTTGACACTATGCATTCAAGCAGGAAGCGTTCTCCTGGCATCTGCCAAACCCAGATTAGTCCATCGGACTGCCAGATGGTGAAGCATGATTCATCCCTCCAGAGAACGCAGCGAGCTTTACACCACTCCAGCCGACGCTTGGCATTGCACATGGTTATTGCACATTGCACATGAGGCTTGTGTGCGGCTACTTGGCCATAGAAACCTATTTCATGAAGTTCCTAACGAAAAGTTATTGTGCTGGCGTTGCTTCCAGAGGCAGTTTGGAACTCTGCAGTGAGTGTGGCAACCGAGGGCAGACGATTTCTACACGCTACACGTTTCAGCACTCGCATGTCCCGTTCTGTGAGCTTGTGTGGTATAACACTTTGCGGCTGAGCCATTGTTGCTCTTGGACTTTTCCACTTCACAGCACTTACAGTTGACCGGCACAGCTATAGCAGGGCAGAAATTTGACTAACTGACTTGTTGGAAACGTGGCATCATATGACGGTGCCACGTTGAAAGTCACTGAGCTCTTCAGTAAGGTAATTCTAATGCCAATGTTTGTCTATGGAGATTGCACAGCTGTATGCTCAATTTTATATACCTGTCAGCTACAGTGTCCACATACTTTTGTATATATAGTGTATACTATTAACTGGTTACAAACATAATTAGAGCAGTAAAAATAAATGTCAGCCAATCAGCATTCTGAATGCTGATTGGCTGAAAGCCATGGTATATCAGACCATATACCACGGGTATGACTTAATGGTTCCGGGGGGGATGGTTTCCGTTTGTGCAATTTTTTTTGTTTTTTCCGCATTGTTTGTAACTTATTTTTTAAACTTATTTTGTACATAATGTTGCTGCTACCGGCTCTTATGACCGAAAATAACTTCTGGACATCAGAACAGCAATTACTCACCTCAAACTGGACAAAGATTCTTTCTTTAACAAGTCCGACGCAAAGTATTATACAGCTCTGACGGGAACGGGCCCAAATCCCCATAATTTGCGTGAGGAAAAGACGGAGAAATAGGGGGCGGAGGTCGGGCTAATAATTCGTAGGTGAGTGAGTCAACCTCCACTACCATCCGTTCTATTGGACAACGAGCAATCATTGGAAAACAAAATGGATGCTATATGAGATAGACTATCCTACCAACGGGACATTAAAAACTGTAATATCTTAGTAGTTGTGACTGAACGACGACACAGATAATATAGCTGGCAGGGATTTTCCATGCATCGGCAGGACAGAGAAGCTAAGTCTGGTAAGACGAGGGGCGGGGGTGTGTGTCTATTTGCCAATAACAGCTGGTGCACGATGTCTAACATTAAAGAAGTCTCAAGGTATTGCTCGCCTGAGGTAGAATACCTTATGATAAGCTGTAGTGTCACGCCCTGATCTGTTTAACCTGTCCTTGATTGTCTCCACCCCCTCCAGGTGTTGCTTATTTTCCGCAGTGTATCCCTCTGTTTCCTGTCTCTCTGTGCCAGTTCGTCTTGTATGTTTCCAAGTCAACCAGTGTTTTTTCCCGTTCTCCTGCTTTTTGCATTCTCCTTTTTCTAGTCCTCCCGGTTTTGACCCTTGCCTGTTTCTGGACTTTGTACCCGCCTGCCTAACCATTCTGCCTGCCTTGAGCACAAACCTGTCTGACACTCTGTACCTCCTGGACTCTGATCTGGTTTTGACCTTTTTGCCTGTCTATGACCATACTCTTGCCTACCCCACTGGATTAATAAACATTGTAAGACTCCAACCATCTGCCTCCTGTGTCTGCATTTGGGTCTCGCCTTGCGCCTTGATATGTAGACCACACTATCTACCAAAAGAGTTCTCATCTATATTATTCATAGCCGTCTATTTACTACCACAAACCGATGCTGGCACAAACATCACACTCAACCAGCTGTATAAGGCCATAAGCACACAAGAAAATGTTCATTCAGAAGTGGCGCTCCTAGTGGCCGGGGACTTTAATGCAGGCAAACTTAAATCCATTTTTACCTCATTGCTACCAGCATGTCACATGTGTAAACAGAGGGAAGAAAACTCAAGACCACCTTTGTCTCCACACACAGAGACGCATACAAAGCTCTCCCTCACCCTCCATTTGGCAAATCTGACCATAATTATATCCTCCTGATTCCTGCTTACAAGCAAAAACTAAAACAGGAAGTGCCAGTGACTCGCTCAATACGGAAGTGGTCAGATGACGTGGATGCTACGCTACAGGACTGTTTTGCTAGCACAGACTGGAATATGTTGCGAGATTCATCCAATGGCATTGAGGAGTATACCACCACAGTCACTGGCTTCGTCAATAAGTGCATCGATGACGTCATCCCCAACCAGAAGCCATGGATTACAGGCAACATCCTCATCGAGCTAAAGGCCAGAGCTGCCGCTTTCAAGGAGCAGGACACTAATCCAGACGCTTATAAGAAATCTCGCTACGCCCTCAGACGAACCAACAAACAGGCAAAGCGTCAATACAGGAATCATATTGAATCCTACTACACTGGCTCTGACGCTCGTCGGATGTGGCAGAGCTTGAAAACTAATAGGGACTACAAAAGGAAACCCAGCTGCGAGCTGCCCAGTGACGCGAGCCTAACAGATGAGCTAAATGTATTTTATGCTCGCTTCGAGGCAAGCAACAGCGTGTATGAGAGCACCAGCTGTTCCGGATGACTGTGTGAGCAAGACCTTTAAACAGGTCAACACTCACAAAGCCGCGGTGCCAGATGGATTACCAGGACGTGCACTCAATGCATGCGCGGACAAGTGTCTTCACTGACATTTTCAACCTCTCCCTGACCGAGTCTGTAATACCTACATGTTCCAAGCAGACCACCATAGTCCCTGTGCCCAAGGAAGTGACTGTAACCTGCCTAATTGATTACCGCCACTTATCACTCACGTCAGTAGCCCTGAAGTGCTTTGAAAGGCTGGTCACGGCTCACATAACCAGCATCATCCCGGATACCCTAGACCCACTCCAATTCGCATACCGCCCCATACATCCACAGATGACGCAATCTCAAATTCCTTGGTGTCCACAACACCAACTAACTATTATGGTCCAAACACACCAAGACAGTCGTGAAGAGGGCACGACAATGCCTTTCCCCCTCTGGAGACTGAAAAGATTTGGCATGGGTCACCAGATACTCAAAAAGTTCTACAGCTGCACCATCAAGATTATCCTGACCGGTTGCATCACTTCCAGGTATGGCAATTGCTCGGCATCTGACCGTAAGGCGCTACAGAGGGTAGTGCGTACGGCCCAGTACATCACTGGGGCCAAGCTTCCTGCCATCCAGGACCTATATATTAGGCAGTCAGAGGAAAGACCAAAAATTGTCAAACACTCCAGTCACCCAAGTCATAGACTCTTCTCTCTGCTGCCGCAAGGTAAGCAGTCCCGGCATTCTCTGACTTAATGTAAACTTTGTAGGAAGTGGGTTTTATACTCTGTGGAAGAAGGGGCGGTTCTATGACACCTAATGTGATGTCTGGGCTCACAGGGGTGTGGCTACTGACTAGTTAAACTTTACATGAAAATCCATACTATCATTTAGAAGGTTAACATCACGTTACATATTGTTTCATCTTTAATCACGTTTCACAACATTTAGATGTAAACCTGACAGCTGGGAAATGTACACTTTAAGAGATACAGTGATGTGTGTTTCTTGTCCTTCATGAGATCCCCAAATGAAACACACGGACCACTCCCACATTCTCAACAATAGAAATCTTTTTTAATTATTCAAACTTTTGATGTCTAAGGTTCTCCCTGTGTTCCACAGTTTACATTCCAATCTCGAACACTACAGAGCACAGGGGCAGCGTATTTTATGGCCGACCATAAAACAGTCGACTTCCCGCTCTCCCCCTCTATGAGAGAGAGCACACTGTAGAGCAGACCCACTGTAACCTGATCCTTCAGATCGTCACAGGAGAGTTATGACAACTTCTATCCCCCCATTTGTTTTTACACTGCTGCTGAATTGCTGTTTATTATCATGTAAAGTCACTTTACCCCAACCTACATGTACAAATGACCTTGACTAACCTGTACCCCTGCACATTGAATCGGTACCGGTACCCCCTGTATATAGCCTTGTTATTATTATTTTATTGTGTTATTAAATAGAATTTTTTACTTTAGCTTATTTGGTACATATTTTCTTAATTCTTTCTTGAACTGCATTGCTGGTTAAGGGCTTTTAAGTAAGCATTTCACAGTAAGGTATCTATTGTTTTCAGCGCATGTGACAAATTTGATTTGATGACAAGACATTTATTTTTAATGCTCTAATTACATTGGTAAGAATGCTTTACTTTTTCCACATTTTGTTACGTTACAGCCTTATTCAAAATGGATTAAATTGTTATCAATCATAATCAATCTACACACAATACTCCAAAATGACAAAACAAATGTTTGCATGTATTAATTTAAAAAAAAAATGAAATCACATTTACAGAAGTATTCAGAGTCTTTACTCAGTACTTTGTTGAAGCACCTTTGGCAGCGATTACAGCCTCAAGTCTTCTTGGGTATGACGCTACAAGCTTGACACACTTGTATTTGGGGAGTTTTCGTCTCTGCAGATCCTCTCAAGCTGTCAGGTTAGATGTGGAGCGTCGCTGGCCAGCTATTTTTGGATCTCTCCAGAGACGTTCAATCAGGTTCAAGTCCAGGCTCTGTCTAAGTCACTTAAGGACATTCAGAGACTTATCCCGAAGTGACTCCTGCATTGTCTTGGCTGTGTGCTTAGGGTCATTGTTCTGTTAGAAGGTGAATTTACACCCCTGTTGGAGGTCCTGAGCGCTCTGGGACAGGTTTTCATCAAGGATCTCTCTGTACTTTACTCCATTCACGTTCCCTGAATCCTGACAAGTCTCCCAGTCCCTGCCTCTGAAAAACATCCCCACAGCATGATGCTGCCACCAGCATGCTTCACATGCTTTACTGGTATTGGCCAGGTGATGAGCGGTGCCTTGTTTTCTCCAGACGTGATGCTTGGCATTCAGGCCAAAGATTTCAATCTTAGTTTCCTCAGACCAGAGAATCTTGTTTCTCATGATCTGAGAGTCCATTAGGTGCCTTTTGACAAACTACAAGGGGGCTGTTCAGTCTGGCCACTGTGATAGAAAAATTACATATTTACCTGTTTTCTTTTATATTAATGGTTAATATTTAACTAAAAGTAAGACATTTCTGTGCAGTTAGTGTCTGTTTTCCTGGGCTCCACTCTAGTTCCCTGCAGCTAATCTGGGCGTATGGTCACTGGAGATGGCTTGAGCTGACAAATTAGTTAACCTCTCTTGGGCAGGGGGCAGTATTTTCACCTCCGGATGAAGAGCGTGCCCAAATTAAACTGCCTGCTACTCAGGCCCATAAGCTAGGATATGCATATATAAATAGTAGATTTGGATAGGCAACACTCTAAAGTTTCCAAAACTGTTAAAATAATGTCTGTGAGTATAACAGAACGGTAATGGCAGGCAAAAACCAGAGGAAAATCCAACCAGGAAGTACTATTATTTTGAAAGTCTGTTTTTCCATTGAAAGCCTATCCACCAAAGAAAGACTTAGGACCCCGTTCACGATCTCTATGGCTTCCTCTACATGTGGCCAGTCTTTAGGCTTTGTTCCAGACTTTTACTCTGAAAAATGAGGGAGATACACCACTTTCAATGAGTGGACAGTGGAAATTTCCAGACATGAGCCAAGCCTTTCTTGTTTCTCCTTTTCTATTGACAAAGCTTTTGTCCGTTTGAAATATTATTGATTATTCATGACAAAAACAACCTGATTGATTTTAAACATCGTTTGACATGTTTCTACGAACTTTTATTGTACTTTAAAACTTTTCATCTGAACTTAGTGCCCGCGCCTTGTGCATTCAGATCACTGGACTATACGCGCAAACAAAAAGGAGGTTTTTGGTCATAAGAGGGACATTATTGAACAAACAAACATTTATTGTCTAACATGAAGTCCTGTGAGTGCCATCTGATGAAGATCATCAAAGGTTAGTGATTAATTTAATCGCAATTTCTGACTTTTGTGAGCCATCTCCTTGGCTGGAAAATGGCTGTATGTTTTTCTGTGACTAGGCGCTGACCTAACATAATCGTTAGGTGTGCTTTCGCCGCAAAGCCTTTTTGAAATCGGACACTGTGGTTGGATTTACAAGAAGTTATCTTTAAAATGGTGTATAAAAAGCAACTGGTTTTTGCTCTGACATGCACTGTCAACGGTGGGACCTTGTATAGACAGGTATGTGCCTTTCCAAATCATGTCGAATCAATTGAATTTACTACAGGTGGACTCTAATCAATATAAACAGGATGAACCTAAACTCAATTTCAAGTCTCATAGCAAAGGGTATGAATACCAATTTTTTTTTATATAAAAAAAAAACAGTTTTCACTTCGTCATTATGAGGTATTGTGTGTTGATTGATGAGGAAAACATTTATTTAATCAATTTTAGAATAAGGCTGTAACGTAACAAAATGTGGAAAAAGGGAAGGGGTCTGAATCCAGGCACTCCACTTTGCTTCGTGGATAAGAGCAGCCCTTAGTCGTGGTATATTATAACCCCCCCATTAAAAATGAAGTCATCTTCACTTTTATTAATTTTGAAGAGTGCCTTGGATTTTTGGAAATCATGGATGACTGATGTAGACACTGTAAATTGTGCACTAGTGTTATAACAGCCACGCATTGCTTCACAATGAAGTGGGTTCAGTGATACTGTGCTGGAATTGAGTGCATTCCTCCATAGCTGACCCATGTACAGATGTAGGATAGTAATTTGAGACAGTTCGCTACAACAGGAAAATAATCCTGCTGCAATGTTCGTCGTCTTCCTCTGATGAGGAGTAAGAGAGATCGGACCAATTTGCAGCGTGGTAATTGTCCGTTTTTAATAAGACAAACTGAACACTATAACACACAAAATAACAAAGTGAAACAGTCCCGTGTGGTACAAACACTAACACGGAAAATAATCACCCACAACTTAAAAGTGAAACCAGGCTACCTAAATATGGTTCTCAATCAGGGACAACGATAAACAGCTGCCTCTGATCGAGAACCATACCTGGCCAAACACAGAAATCCCAAAACATAGAAAAATTAACATAGACAAGCCACCCAACTCACGCCCTGACCATACTAAAACAAAGACATAATAAAAGAACTAAGGTCAGACTCCGGCCACAAGACGACCTCCGACCTCGGACTGGGGACCCAAGCCACGGGTCCAGAATGGACGGGAGATTCCGGCAGCACCGGACAGACGGGAGACTCCGGCAGCTCAGGACAGACGGGAGACTCCGGCAGCTCAGGACAGACGGGAGACTCCGGCAGCTCAGGACAGACGGGAGACTCTGGCAGCTCAGGACAGACGGGAGACTCTGGCAGCTCAGGACAGACGGGAGACTCTGGCAGCTCAGGACAGACGGGAGACTCTGGCAGCTCAGGACAGACGGGAGACTCTGGCGGATCCGGACTGGAGGGAGACTCCGGCAGATCCGGACTGGGACCTGTCGTGGTAGGTTCCGGACTGTGACCCGTCGTGGTAGGTTCCGGACTGTGACCCGTCGTGGTAGGTTCCGGACTGTGACCCGTCGTGGTAGGTTCCGGTCTGCGGCCCGTCTTAGGAGGTTCCGGTCTGCGGCCTGTCGCAGGAGGTTCCGGTCTGTAGACTGTCGCCGGACGCTCTGGACTGGGTACTGTTGCCGGACGCTCTGGACTGGGTACTGTTGCCGGATGCTCTGGTCTGGGTACTGTTGCCGGACGCTCTGGACTGGGTACTGTCGCCGGACGCTCTGGACTGGCGAGGCTCACTGTAGGCCTGGTGCGTGGTGCCGGCACTGGTGGTACCGGGCTGGGGACACGCACCTCAGGGCGAGTGCGAGGAGCAGGAACAGGGTGTACTGGACTGCCGAGGGGCGCTATAGGCCTGGTGTGTGGTGCCGGCACTGGTGGTACCGGGCTGGGGACACGCACATCAGGGCGAGTGCGAGGGGCAGGAACAGGGAGTACTGGACCCTGGAGACGCACTGGAGGCCTGATGTGTGGTACCGGCACTGGTGGTACCGGGCTGAGGACACGCACCTCAGGGCGAGAGTGCGGGGAGGAGGAACAGGGCATACAGGGCTCTGGAGATGCACAGGAAGCCTGGTGCGTGGTGTTGGCACTGGTGGTACTGGGCTGGGGACATGCACCTCAGGGCGAGTGCGGGGAGCAGGCACAGGACCTACCGTGCTGTGGAGGCGTACTGGAGGTCTGGAGTGTAGAGCTGACACAACCCGTCCTGGCTGGATGGTTATACTTTCCCTGCAAATGCAGGGTGCTGGCACAGGACGCACAGGGCTGTGCAGACTCACAGTACGCAGAGCCGGCGCAGGATATCCTGGTCCATGGAGGTACACTGGAGATCAGGAGCGCTGAGCCGGCACCCTCCTTTCTGGCTGGATGCTCATTCTAGCCCGGCCAATGACACGCTCCCCACGGTAAGCACGAGGAATAGGCTTAGGTCTCCGACCTGACTCAGCCAATCTCCTCGTGTGCTCCCCCCCCCCCAAAAAAAATATTGGGGCTGCCTCTCGGGCTTCCATGCTAGCCTTGTACCCTTATATCGTCGCCATTCCTCCATTCTCCTGTATCCCTCCTCGCACTGTTCCATAGAATCCCAGGCGGGCACTGGCACTCTCTCTGGATCGATCGACCACCTCTCAATCTCCTCCCAGGTTGTTACCCACTCGTCCTTCTCCCGGGTCCATTTCTCCACAAAGCGCTGTTCCTCCCTTTCATGCTGCTTGGTCCTTGTTTGGTGGGTCATTCTGTCACGTTCGATATACGGAGGAGACCAAGGCGCAGCGTAAGCTATATAATACTAGTGCAGACACAGGCAACTAGACATAGACAACCCACCCAACTCACGCCCTGACCATACTAAAACAAAGAAATAATAAAATAACTAAGGTCAGAACGTGACACCTACAGCAAGAGGAATTGTGAATTATTATGTGGATTATAATTAATGGACATTTTTTTTGTAGGGATTGATACATTTTTTTTGTTTGGGCCAATCAAGTCTGACATTTTAAATGGAAATTACAAACTGTAAAAGCCATTTTAAACATTGAATATACTACAAGTTTGCATTTCCTGATGTGCAGGAAAATTCTCAACAACAAAAGAGTGAACAAATTAAAATCCTACATCTGTACCACACATACTGTACATCCCACTAGTTAGTGTGTGAATGGTGTCAGTTTCACCCTATTATTGCCAAAATTCCAGTCTGCAAACATAAAAATATTCACTATGCCCTACCATATGTAAACCATATCATGGTATTTATCTGAGGGAAAGTGACAGAAACAGGCAACTGGTTGGCCTTACACTTCCTCAAATAAATAACATATAGATTACAAGAAGATGTTAAACTCAGGATACAATATCTGGGAGAAAGGAGGTTTTTGTCTGGGATTGAAATAATGTATTTTCATACTCTGTGAGTAACCTCTCTGTCCTATATGCTGTAATTGTGGGAATTTACTGTGTCACATGAGCCCGATGTATCATTTGCATTAGTAAACATGTGGCAAGGTAAACGGTTGGGGGTTGATGACAGTCAGTAGCAGCAGGAGACAGGGACGGAGCCAGAGAGCCAGGGTGCACTTCCTCTTGGAGCGCTATGTTCAGTAGGTGTAAGGAGAGACGCTGGGAGACGAGAAGCAAGTACAGGGATTTAATAAACAACGGACATGAAACAGAACATGGACAGTGTCTGGACAGGGGAAACAAAACAACTATATGCTGACAAAGGGATCAAACAGACAGATATAGGAGGGGCAATCAACAAAGTAATGGAGTCCTGGTGAGTCCAAAGACGCGCTGGTACGCGTAACGTTGGTGACAGGTGTGCGTAATGATGGGCAGCCTGGCGCCCTCGAGCACCAAGGAGGGGGAGCGAGAGCTATGTGAACTATGTGAAAGAAACAGTTGTTTTTGTCTTCCGCTGCAAAGTGTTTTGCTACAGTATGCCCACAGGAACACGACCCAGGGCTCTATGAACAGGAGGCATATTCACATCAGACTTAATTTAGATTCCAAACATCTCAATATATTTAAGGTGGAGACAATAAAAACCTTCAACCTAAAAGAGTAATGAAATTGAGACCTACTGTTATTGCAGTGCTTCCGTTTTGTGAAGTGTAGTCTGTGTAAATCCTTTGACAGTCAGTAAAATAAGGCACCGATCTAGGAGTCGTTTCTGGTAAAGCTGTCTTCCAATTCCAGGGTGGAAATCAGGCCTTAGCCCTATAAACTGTTATTACCTCCTGATGTTTGTCTGGATAGCCTAGCTGGCAGTTTCCTTACCACTGCTGGCTGGCCACATTGGGTTGTTATATACTGATTACCATTGAGTTTCAACTCAAAGCTGTCTTTCCCTTGTCACTCTTAGACTGAAAAAAAACTGATATGGGCACTAGGTTTTCACAAGGCCCATAAAAGTGAAAAAAATGTGGCCGAAGCCGAAGAATCAAGGTTTACTAGAGGACAACGCCAACAACTCAAAAACCAACTTTGTGAGCATACCCAATGTAAGATACTGCCACAACTGTAGAGCTAAGTTGAACTGATATGAAAGAAATTGAACCGAAATTCAGTTGTCAGATTTGTATTCCGGACCTTGATCAAACTCATGTTTATGAATGATCAACTTCAGTTCACTAATTACATTTGTGCAAAAGCAGAGCAGCAATTTAAGTGACCGCTGATGTTCTTGGCCAGGAATAGAGCTCTCTATTTGTCAAAGAGAAAAACAAAATTACTTTTCCTCAGTGGACAAAGCATCAGTTTATGGCTGCCAAGCACCGGCCTACAGAGTTTGACTTGGTTTGGTTTGTTGCTTTAACCCAGACCCAAGACTGGCTTAGCAAGCTATTCAAGGGAGTAAAATGACTCAACTGCAAAAAGAAAAAATGTCTGCTCTCAAAACAGAAACACCTAAGATACAGTGCCTTGCGAAAGTATTCGGCCCCCTTGAACTTTGCGACCTTTTGCCACATTTCAGGCTTCAAACATAAAGATATAAAACTGTATTTTTTTGCGAAGAATCAACAACAAGTGGGATAATTTTGCACGCCCCATTTTTCAGTTTTTGATTTGTTAAAAAAGTTTGAAATATCCAATAAATGTCCTTCCACTTCATGATTGTGTCCCACTTGTTGTTGATTCTTCACAAAAAATACAGTTTTATATCTTTATGTTTGAAGCCTGAAATGTTGCAAAAGGTCGCAAAGTTCAAGGGGGCCGAATACTTTCGCAAGGCACTGTACTTCAGACACCAAAAGGAGCAATATTTCCTATGAACTTGGTTTCCTCTCATGAGCTCAGGGGAAGAGAGAGAGAGTAGGAAGCCTTATATTAAAATGCTGATGACACAGCAGTCACTAAGTGTTTTGTTTGTGTATTCTGTGTGAAAAGCTACTAATAACCAATCAAAGGATGTGTAACCCAATAGATGTCCTCTCTCTTACAAAGCAGGCTAGTTATTGGTTATTCCTGCAGTTAAAATGTCCAAGACGACACAATGTACAGTGATCGAAACAATGAATCAAATTTCTCTGTAATCTCTTGTTCTGGGAGTTTGATGACGGGGGCTTTACATGACTGTGGTTGTGATGGCGAGATCACGTAACGTGTGTGGGCAGTGCAGCAATTCTCGCTGTATTATATTTAGCATTTTCCGCTAAATTGTTAGGCTAGATCAGAGGAGGCTGTTGGGGGGAGCTATAGGAGGATGAGCTCATTGTAATGGCGGGAATGGAATGAACGGTATTAAACATAACAAACATATGGAAACGACATGTTTGACTCCGATGCATTCATTCCATTCCAGCCATAACAATGAGCCCGTCCTCATATAGGTACTCCCACCAGTCTCCTCCAGGCTAGATAAACGACAGGTAGTTCAAGGCATGTAGTTACAGCAGTCAAGCATTATGTCAATGACACCAGTCTGACACTTATTCAGCTCCAATGACAGAACCCTTCACCTGTATCGACGCAAATGACCAGAGATCATGAGCTAGAAGAGAGTGGGAGTGGGTGACCAATACAGGGGGATTCCAGAGGCTGGAGGACTTTAGAGGAATCAGGTAGCAGCAGTACTTGAGAAGTGACCCCAGGGGGATGAAGACAGACAGAATACTGGATTATAAAGACCTCAGTAACCTGAACCTCAGTCTGGGTTCTCTCAGACAGTTTAAGTGCCAGGTGTATGCAGCCAGTCGTGTAAAGTAAAAATACTTTAAAGTACTACTTAAGTAGTTTTTTGGGGCATCTGTACTTTACTTTACTATTTATATTTTTGACAACTTCTACTTTTACTTTACTGCATTCCTGAAGAAAATTATGTACTTTTTACTCCATACATTTTCTCTGACATCCAAAAGTATTCGTTACATTTTGAATGCTTAGCAGGGCAGAAAATGGTCCAATTCACGCACTTATCAAGAGATCATCCTTGGTCATCCCTACTGCTTCTGATCTGGTGGACTCACTAAACACAAAGGCTTTGTTTTTAAATTATGTCTGAGTGTTGGACAGAAAATTGTGCCGCCTGGTTTGATTAACATTAGAATTGTTTTTATTATCCGTACTTTTTACTTTTACTTTTGATACTTCAAGTATATTTTAGCAACTACATTGACTTTTGATACTAAATTATATTTAAAACCAAATACTTTTAGAATTTTACTCAAGTAGTATTTTAATAGGTGACTTTCACTTTTGCTTGAGGCAATTTCTATTAAGTTATCTTTATTTTTACTCAAGTATGAAAATCAAGTACTTTTTACACCACTGTTTGCAGTTGTGTGTGCATCGGTCTACTGAGATCAAATGAGCTAAGGTATAAGGTACAGTTGGCAAGATAGTGGTGGCATTTCTGGTAAGTCGCTCTGGATAAGAGCGTCTGCTAAATGACTTAAATGTAAATGTAATGGTAACATCTGAAGCGATTTCAAACACACTAAACATTAACGGATCAATGGATTGTTCGACAGGTCCAGTGGAGAACAGATGTTAATGCAACATGTGGCAGGTTTCTTACATACGGGCTGCCTCATTGCACATCTGCAGACATTGAAAGACTGTAATAACAATATCACATCAAGCCAATCTGTTAATGCATAATTGAATGCAGCGTTGAACCAATCAAAATCAAAACCAAATCTGAACCTGGAAAAAATACAAAAAAGCCTAAAGAATTGTCTTTCTTTATCATAAAAAACATTTGTATGGCTGTTTAAAACAGAGATTTAATTCAACTGATTGCTGATTGCTTAATTGATCGAGCAGTGGTTGTGTGCAACCAATTAGCTTAAGCAAGCTAGCCAGTGGTAACAACGTGTCAACAATTCCCTGATGGCAACAGTGGAGGGGCCTGGGAGGGAGCCTCCACACAAACAAACAACTCAATGGACTGCTCCTTTAATTTCCCCATTCTGATCCAGCATACAGTGTATTGATTGTGGTAATGCCTGTCTGTGGGGACGATTCATACCCTCTGATCTGTACTTCACAGAGGACATTCCCCTTCCTGGCTTCTGTCCATTGTTGTCTCTACTCGTGCCATCTCTAGTATTGAAAGTCGTTCACAACAGCCTTAAATCATTAGGCCTTTTCATCCTGATAACACAGCAAACAGAATGTCCTGGTAGCCACTGCTATACTCTCTAACTTGTTTCACAATTCAGATGGTGTCCTCCACAACTTCAAATCAAGTTTTATTGTTCATATACACATGGTTAGCAGATGTTATTGTGAGTGTAGCGAAATGCTTGTGCTTCTAGTTCCGGCAGTGCAGTAATATCTAACAGTAATCTAACAATTCCACAACAACTACCTAATACACACAAATCTAAGTAAAGGGATGGAATAAGAATATGTACATATTAATATATGGATGAGTGATGACCGAGCGGCATAGGCAAGATGCAATAGATGGTATGAAATACAGTATATACTGTACATATGAGATGAGTAATGCAAGATATGTAAACATTATTAAGGTGGCATTATTAAAGTGACTAGTGATCCATTTATTAATGACCAATGATTTCAAGTCTGTATGTAGGCATGCATGTGTTAGTGATGGCTGTTTAACAGTCTGATGGCATTGAGATAGAAGCTGTTTTTCAGTCTCTCGTTCCCAGCTTTGATGGACCTGTACTGACCTCGCCTTCTTGATGGTAGCGGGGTGAACAGGCAGTGGCTCGGGTGGTTGTTGTCCTTGATGATCTTTTTGGCCTGTGACATTGGGGGCTGTAGGTGTCCTGGACGGCAGGTAGTTTGCCCCCAGTGATGCGTTGTGCAGATCGCACCTCCTTCTGGAGAGCCTTGCAGTTGTGGGCAGTGCAGTTGCCGTACAGCCCGGTCTCAATTGTGCATCTGTGTAAGGACCGACGCCAGAGACGAGAAGCAGGTAGGGGAGTTGACATTTCATTAGGAACAGACAAAGAGCAAGACAGAAACAGCGTCAACACACAGATACATAATGACAAACGACAATCAATGCAGCAACAGAGATGGGGAACTGAAAAATATAGCGGAGGTAATAAACAGCTGAGTCCAGGTGAGTCCAATAATACGCTGATGCACGTGACGGGGGGAAGGCAGGTGTACGTAATGATGGTGCAGGAGTCCGCAATGCTGGGGAGCCTGGCGCCCTCGAGTGCCAGGGGGGAGGAGCGGGAGCAGGCGTGACAATCTGTCAAAGTTTGTGAGGGTTTTAGGTGGCAATCCAAATTTCGTCAGCCTCTTGAGGTTTAAGAGGCGCTGTCTTCACCACACTGTCTGTGTGGGTGGACCATTTCAATTTGTCCGTGATGTGTACGCCGAGGAACTTAAAACTTTCCACCTTCTCCACTGCTGTCCCGTCGATGTGGATAGGGGGGTGCTCCCTCTGCTGTTTCCTGAAGTCCACAATCATCTGCTTTGTTTTGTTTGTGTTGAGTGAGAGTTTGTTTTCCTGACACCACACTCCGGGTGCCCTCACCTCCTCCCTGTAGGAGGTCTCGTCGTTGTTGGTAATCAAGCCCACTACTGTTGTGTTGTCTGCAAACTTGATGATTGAGGTACAGGCATGCATGGCCACACAGTCATGGGTGAACAGGGAGTACAGGAGGGGGCTGAGCACACACCCTTGTGGGGCCCCAGTGTTGAGGATCAGCAAAGTGGAGATGTTGTTTCCTACCTTCACCACCACCATCAGGAAGTCCAGGACCCAATTGCACAGGGAGGGGTTGAGACCCAAGGCCTCAAGCTTAATGATGAGCTTGGAGGATACTATAGTGTTGAATGCTGAGCTGTAGTCAATGAACAGCATTCTTACATAGGTATTCCTCTTGTCCAGATGGGATAGGGAAGTGTGCAGTGTGCAGTGTGATGGCAATTTCATTGTCTGTGGACCTATTGGGGCGGTATGTAAATTGAAGTGGGTCTATGGTGGCAGGTAAGGTGGTGATATGATCCTTGACTAGTCTCTCAAAGCTCTTCATGATGACAGAAGTAAGTTCTACGGGGCGATAGTCATTTAGTTCAGTTACCTTTGCCTTCTTGGGTACAGGAACAATGGTGGCCATCTTTAAGAATGTGAGGACAGCAGACTGGGATAGGGAGAGATTGAATGTGTCCGTAAACACACCAGCTAGCTGGTCTGTGCATGCTCTGAGGGCGCGGCTAGGGATGCCGCCTGGGCCGGTAGCCTTCCCTAGGGTTAACACGTTTAAATGTCTTATTCATGTTGGCCACGGAGAAGGAGAGGGAGGGCCCACAGTCCTTGGTAGCGGGCCACATCTGTGGCACTGTATTATCCTCAAAGCGAACAAAGAAGGTGTTTAGTTTGTCTGGAAGCAAGACGTCGGTGTCCGTGGCTGGTTTTCTTTTTTTAGTCTGTGATTGCCTGTAGACCCTGCCACAAATGTCTTGTGTCTGAGCCATTGAATTGCGACTCCCTTTTGCACCTACACCAACATTTCGCTTGTTTGATTGCCTTGCGGAGGGAATAACTACACTGTTTGTATTCAGCCATATTCCCAGTCATCTTGCCATGGATAAATGCGGTGGTTCACGCTTTCAGTTTTGCGTAAAGGCTGCCATTTATACACGGTTTCTGGTTAGGGTAGGTTTTAATAGTCACAGTGGGGACAACATCTCCAACGCATTTCCTTTTAAACTCACTCACAGAATCAGCGTATAAATCAATATTATTCTCTGAGGCTGCCCGGGACATTTCCCAGTCCGCGTGATCAAAACAATCTTGGATTCCGATTGGTCAGACCAGCGTTGAATATTTCTCGTCATGGGTACATCCTGTTTGAGTTTCTGCCTATAGGACAGGAGGAGCAAAATGGAGACATGGTCAGATTTGCCGAAGGTAGGGCAGGGTAGGGCCTTGCATGCATCGTGGAAGTTAGAGTAGCAGTGATCCAGTGTATTTCCCGCACGAGTGCTACAATAAATATGCTGATAGAATTTAGGTAGCCTTGTTCTCAAATTTGTTAAAATTCCCAGCTACAATAAATGAGGCCTCAGGATACATGGTTTCCAGTTTACATAGAGTCCAGTGAAGTTTCTTGAGGGCCATCATGGTATCGACATGAGGAGGAATATACACGGCTGTGACAATAACCGACAGGAATTCTCGTGGAGGATAATGTGGTTGGCAATTGATTGTGAGGAATTCTAGGTCAGATGAACAAAATTACTTGAGCTCCTATATGTTGTTACGATTACACCATGAGTCATTAATCATGAAGCATGCACCCCCGCCCTTCTTCTTCCCAGAGAGATGTTCATTTCTGTCAGCACGACACATAAGGAATCCCGGTGGCTGTGCCGACTCCGACAACATACCCTGATGTCTCTCTGGAAGGCAACCCTTGCCCTAATTCCGTCTATCTTGTTATCGGAAGCGGTGAGTGGTGTGCACGCCTCCGAAGTCTGACCAGGAGGTCGCTTCGTCTACATCTTCTGCGGCAAAGTTGGACATAATGCTGGTAAGTTGACGTTGCTCTGATATCCAATAGTTCTTCCCGGCTGTATGTAATAACATTGAAGATTTTCTGGGCTAACAATGTAAGAAATAATACAGAAAAAAACAAAATACTGCATAGTTTCCTAAGGACTAGAAGTGAGGCGACCCTCTCTGTCAGTGCCATCTCGCCATCTTGTTAATGGTTTGGAAGATTGATTCTATTTAAAATTCTATTTATAATCACTAACTTGGCTTGTGGAACTTTCCTGTATCCTTACACGAGTATGGCTGCAGCCTACTTAGAGAGGGTACTTCAGGAAGCCTGGCTTTGTTCAATAGCTTTGACAGGCTGCTCAACGTAAAGATAATGTGCTCCTTTCTAGCTAGCCAGATATAGCAAAAATACGGTTGCAGGACAGATCCTTTGGGGTACAATTAAACTAACATTACGCCAGCAGATCCTTAACTGACTCTGGTTGTTGTTTTAACCTAATGCAATTTGGAAAAGCCCCCAAGTTTCCTTAACGACCCATAACATCCCTAAAAACCATACCCTGACAACTGCCTCTAGCCGTTTAGAGGTGAGGACAACATGTTTTTACAACATCGTGACTATCGATCAATCAGGTACTTTCCCAGTTAGCATGGGTGTGTCTTCAGACTTCAGAGCACCATACCAGTAACCAAGCAACATCATCACAGCTCAGCCTCATTGTCCTCTTTTTTTTGAGTCAGATTACAAGTATGAGGCAAGACAGTGCAAGATGCTAAATGCTGAAAAAGAAATCACATGAAGTGTCCTACATTCATGTTTCTGTTTCTGTCCCTTCTTGCTAATTCTTTGAAATGATTAATTTTAGTACGTGTGCTGATGTAGGTTACAAGTTTATGCTTTGCAAGATAGAGTTTATGAGGAATGTGTGTTTATTTTAGATATTGCTTTAAAAAACAATTTCATAGTACCTCATGTTTGCCAATATGATTTAAATGTTTATTATTGCTTGGGGTCTGATATTAACTTTCTCTTTAGGCATACATCAGAAGGGCTCGTCCTTTGAGTTTTTAGCTTTTCCTGTTGATTCCTCACAGAGATCTGGCCATTGTCACACAGGTCTACAAC
Organism: Oncorhynchus keta; assembly: GCF_023373465.1. Taxonomy (NCBI): domain Eukaryota; kingdom Metazoa; phylum Chordata; class Actinopteri; order Salmoniformes; family Salmonidae; genus Oncorhynchus; species Oncorhynchus keta. The sequence goes on along the minus strand of NC_068421.1, from coordinate 45,184,220 downwards.
CGATGAATGGCCATTGTGTGAAGAATGGCCATTGTGTGAATTTACATTACGCAAGCATTTCTGATGGATGTTGCACAGTAACAACAAACGATATCAAAAAGCGCAGGTGGCCTGTTTCTTGACTTTGTCACAAGGACTTTGTGTCTGTTGGTTATGGCTTGCATTCAAATGTAAAATTAGAAAGCCGTTTGTATAGACCTACATAACTACATTTCTAAGGTGTTGCACATGATGTAATATGATCCGTTACATTTGTTATGTCACACATTTGATTGATGATGTATATGTTGTCATTACACATGCATGAATGATTCATGAAAAAGTTAACGATAAATATGTGGAATATTGAGTTGTTTTAAAAAAAAAATGTATGATGGGGCCCACTGATCTATGCCTAAATGTTAATTATTGCACCTAGGTACATACCGTACACTCTCCCCAACCACCATATCTGATCGTTAAAGACATCAGGCATGTGTCAGTGATGAGGCTTCACTCACAATGATTCCAACCAGAGTGTGAAAAAATATATGAATTATGCAGGATCACGTCCCAGGTTACTACTTGAATTCCTGGATACATTTGACTGTAGGGGGGTTCTACCTAAACAGGATAGGGATGGAGAATGCATTCCACTGGCTGTAACTGGTTGCTCTTATCAGAAGGCTAAGGTGAACAAGGCTTTCTAATGTAAGAACTGTGTCACAGTGAAAATTAAAATGGGGCTTGGAAGTGAAACAGTGGCATTCCACGCTCTATCCCCTCTGCCAGGGGCCTGAATTTAGGGACTTCCGTTTCAAGCACAGCTCTCCGCTGATTCGCTGCCCAGATCTGTACTTCATTATGTAAAAGTTGTGAGGTTGGGCACAAGGACTTTTATTGTGTACATTGACAGGCAGCCCCTCGCAGTAGCAGTTGTCTGGAATGGGGCACCCAGGCCCTCACCAGCTTCTCTCAGCCATGGTGAAAAAGATGGCCATTTAATGGGAGATGTCTTTGTGATGAGTGTGCCCTTTGACCCTGTAATTGTCTGGTGTTACAGGAAGTACATTCTATCATTATCAAAGGGTCGTTATAGGAATCCCTGATGCTACCATCCCTCCTTTGATGCCTCAGAATAGAATGTTTTTACTATCGTGAAAAGCTTATTTGAGACACAAAATAGCCCTCAATACATTTCCCAGAAAACATAAGGTTTTATTTAGGCATAAGCAGTTTCATTTATGTATTTAGATAAATTATTAAAGTAATGTTGCTACTTTGAGGGTAAATATCAAAGTATTTGCTGGGGCCTTGTGGCATGCTGGCATTCTGTATCCAATATAACGCTTGGCCTGGGTAGCAAGGGGATAAGGGTGATCACTTTTGATCACTCTGGCATAGTAATCAATTGAGGCTGATATGAATTCCAACACAGCAAGACCAGACGAGACACGTTCTTTTCAGACTGAACACATCTGATGTTTCATGCAGCTGTCAGATGTGAATGATGCCCATCAAAGAATAGACCAGACAGACAGCGTATGGACATTTGAAATCATGTGTGTTTAACCTTTTACTGCAGGGTCACACAGTTTTGTTATATTTCAGTCTTCTGTGATGTGTATAAAGTGTTATATTGGGATGCAAACTCAAAATTGAGTACATTTCAACTCTATATTTGACATGGTGCAGGTGTCTTCTTTTTTTGTAATTCCATCACCATGTGTTTGAGGTAGTTGCTAGTCTTAAAAAAACAATAACACTGAAAAAGACCGAAATATAACCAAACTGTTTGACATAGAAACACCAGATTTTCTGCAGGTTTAAAAAAAAAAAAAAAAAAGTTGATTTAATTATGAAATTACAAAAAAGATTAATAACATTCCATCCATAAGCGTCATTTGACTGCAGGAAAGGGGAACTTGTTTGAAATTAAACTTGAATATGAATTGAATGGTGTTAATCCAAATCCATAGTAAGATATCAAGAACATGACCAACAGTAAAGACTGAGGACGTAGCCTATAAATTCACATGACCTGCTATCGACCCCTGCTATCGACCCCTGCTATCTGCATTTTTAACATGATAGCTATGGCATTCCGACAGTAGTCCAAAACTAGCATCACCTTCCTGAGAGACAAGGGGTGTGGGATAAAAGGGGAGGTGGGAAGAGGATGTAAAGGGGTAAGAGGGAAGGGAAGTCAGACATGCAAAGGAAGAGTTCTAGGGGAAAGGAGGGAAGCCATGACCGTCTGTCTAAACAAACAAAAACAGACAAACGGTATGATTAAAAAGGGGTTGAAACGACCAATCTATAAATAAGGATTGTGTTGTTGACAAACGTGTTTTACTAGCCTGAGTTATAATACTCTACACCACCATTCATTTTTCACATCGTAAATTTAAAAACAAAATTACATTAATTATGTGTTTGGGTGTAAGCTTACCTTGGCCTGACATTTTTGATCACCGTGTGGTTCTCTCTCGGACAAGTTGGGAGTTCCCTGTCAAGAGGGGTGACATGGAGGCCCGGCTGGCTTAGCTAGCCTAGCTGGCATGGAGCCTCAAGTGAAGGACACTAACAAAAACTAACATTGCTGCAGGAGCTGTGTTTAATTTCATTTTATTCCGGGACAATGTGGACCAACAAGACTTCCAATGTAGCAGCTGTTTGCTTGCAGAGGACTACAGGGGCAAAGTGCCTACTCTTAGCAAACAGATAGTGAACCTAACCAAGCTACTGGGGAATCATGCCCGCCTGCTTTTCTTTCTCCTCCACACAAGTAGCCGGACGCCACTCTGGCCTGATGGAAGTGTCGCCGCCGTGTCGGCTGTCCACAGCCAACTGTCCGGAACTCTGCAGGGATCCCTCCCAGAAGGCGTCTCCCCCTTCCTTGGAGATTGGAGTGGATGATCCTGGTGGATGTTCCTGTTCTCAATCCTACCAACCAGACATGGAGAAATGTCACTCGCAGTGTAAATTGAAAACATTGTCCTCTTGCAACGGGGGATCTCCTTGGAGATGTTATGTCCGGACCGGAACACTAGAAACAGCTTCGCTGCCCTCGATCCAGAGGCTTCGGCACCTTTTTCCATGCCGGCTTCTGATTCGAGATCGGATGCGGAGGACCCTGCGCCTTCGTCCTCTGTACTGTCTCCCTCTCCGGTACCTCAGGTTCAGATCCTCAGAGATCCCATCCTCATCAGACCGTGAGGCTGTCTGAGTCTCCGGCCTATTTATTATCCACAATGGATACTACAGCTGGCTCGGGTCCATCGGGCCCCACTAGCCTTTGGTCCTCGAGGGTTTTGCAAAACCACGAAAGGCGAAAGAAAGGCCGGACCTCCTCAACCATTGCACCAGCTGTCGTCATCGGCAGTTCTATGGTAGGCAACATCATGGTTCCCGGGGGGAAAACTCTGTGCTATCCTGGATTACTGACATTACAAGGCTGCTTCTGCTTCAATCTACATTAGGGGGGCTAGCTCAGAACTTCTGATAATAGATTGTAAAGACCTGATTCTAGCACTGAAAGATTCCAAAAAGCAACCAATTATTTCAGGCGGGTGTTAAAGGATTCAGCAGGATAACTTTGACACCTTCTGGAAACAGAAGATGATCTAAAGGAATGATGGATTCCATCCGAATCGTCTTGGCTCCTGGACTCGGTCCACGCATTTCAAGGCTGCGTTGAGACAATGACTTATCAATGACCCACGCCCAGCTCAGATAATCCCTACCATTCTGTCGCTGAGTTGTCATAATGCTGCAGCAAATGTACATTATCCCAGGGGCATTGGCAGACATAATAATAAGTAACCTAATTTATGTCCCTCTAACTGCCCTGAATGCCTCTGTTGATCCTACAGCTATTGTATGCAGTAATCATGTGTCAATGACCAGGGTTCATGTTCCCTAGTAGGACGTCCACTGTGTGCAGCTAACCCTACACTATTAGCTAAAACATAAATAACATGAGCATGTCTACTTCTGCTAAGCTTCCAATTAAAGCAATAAAAAAATCAAGCATCCCAGAAAAGTGCTAAAAAAAAGAAATCAATATCTTGCTTATAACAGATGGCATTCATATTCTGAAACTCACTTAGATAATACATTTGATGATACAGTGGTAGCAATAAATGGTTATGGTGGGGGTGTTGCTGTTTATATTCAGAAGAGAGCTAACATTAATAATATGCATGTAAATCTCTCATGGCTCAAAGAGGAGGAGAAATTGACTTCATCACTACTTGTTTTTGTAAGAAGTGTTGACATGCTGAATGCACCGAAATGTCTGTTCAAACTACTAACACACAGCTTGGACACCCATGCATACCCCACAAGACATGCTACCAGAGGTCACTTCACAATCCACAAGTCAAGAACAGACTATGGGAGGTGCATAGTATAGCCATGACTATATGGAACTCATGGTCCTTCTGTAGCTCAGTTGGTAGAGCATGGCACTTGTAACGCCAGGGTAGTGGGTTCGATTCCCGGGACCACCCATACGTAGAATGTATGCACACATGACTGTAAGTCGCTTTGGATAAAAGCGTCTGCTAAATGGCATATATTATTATTATATATTATTCCACATCACGTAACTGATGCAAGCAGTAGAATCAGATTTAAAAAACAGATAAAAATCCACCTTATGGAACAGAGGAGACTGTGAAGAGAAACACACACAGGAACAGACACATGCATTCGCACACAGATGATCGCACACGCACTCGACACACACGTATATTGTGTAATACTGTTGTACGGTGGTGTTATAGATTTTGTATTGTAGATATGTTGTGGTGTAATAATGTTATATGATGTACTGTTTTATTTGTGATGTAAGTGACTTAATGTGTTTGGACCCAAGGAAGACTAGCTAATGGGGATCCCTAAAAAATACAAATACAATGTGTCTTGTTTCCATCCATAAGCAAAAAAATTTCCTTAATTTCCCCTCACCTTTTCACCTAGGAATCGTTCTGGTTTGATGTATGTGTAGATTTGGTAAGTGCAGAGGCCTACTGCACCCATCACACAGTGATGATGTTTGACTCAGGTCTCGTGGTCTGGTGATAACACAGACATGCTATTCACTACTGTACCATGACTGACAAAGATTAACCCTGGTAGGAAGACATGACCTGACAGTAAGCAGCTAGGCAGCTGATTTTCCATATTCCACCAAATGACCCAAAAACATATGTAACAACCAGTATATCTGCGAAGCATCTAACAAAAACATAGCTAGACCTTAGAGTAGGCTCCCTAAAATTATAAATAATTTAAATCTTTCATTATGGTCAATTATAAACTGGGAGGTTCAAGCCCTGAATGCAGATTGGCTGATATCAGACTGTATACCACGGATATGAAAAACATTTATTTTTACTGCTCTAATTACATTGGCAAACCGTTCATAATAGCAATAAGGCACCTCAGGGGTTTGTGGTATATGGCCAATATACCATGACCAAGGGCTGTAATCCAGGCACTCCGCGTTGCATCTTGCCTAAGAACCACCCTTAGCAGTAGTATATTGGCCATATACCACAAACCCCTGAGGTGCCTTATTGCTTAAATATATAATCGCATCAGTGCAATGCTTTTCACAATTGAAGTTATCTGAATAAATAGTCTAATATAGTTTTGATCAACAAAAAAAAAGTAAGCTATAAAACAGATTAGAAAAGTGGTCTCTTTGAGCCCATTTTCATATTTTTCATAGCCAGTTACAGATTGCATTCCACAAGAGTCACACATTCTTAAAATTATAGTCTCTGGGTATTCAGTCAAAACAAAATAATGAATCATATATAGTAATAGTGAGGGCATGCATGCAGCATAAAAAAAAGAGCTTACCTTTTTTGTTAATATGCATAGGCTAAATGACACAATCGTATAACCATCTTTCAAGACAGAAATCGCTGTATAGGGGACCAATTCATTCCACTTATTCTGTTCACTTACTACTATTATTTATATGATGACAAATAAATAACTATTTTAAACGCATTAGACATGCACATGTGTTCTGATGTAATGCGCAAAGATTTCCAGTTACGTGTATTAATTCGTTATTGTAACTAGTCTACATACATTGGATCGGTAGGTAGCCTGAGTGGTTAGAGTAACTGAGAAGTTGCAGGATCGAATCCCTGAGCTGACAAGGTAAAAAAAAATCTGTTCCCTGATAGGCCGTCATTGTAAATAAGAATTTGTTTTTAACTGACTTGCCTAGTTAAATAAAGGTTTAAAAAACGTTTCATTCCTTACAGTATAATTGAACTATAACTGACAGTAGAAAACAGATATGCTTTTAACATCCCATGCAGCTAAATAAAAAATGTGTGATAATAAGATATAATTTGCATTTCAACTTACATAAACGATTGACCAGAAAAATGTCAGAACAAGGTAGCAACATGACATGTTTGAAGTTTGCTGGGTCTACGCAGCCTTATTCAGAGCGGGGCAGAGTAGCGCTCCATCAAGTAGCCAGCCTTCAGTAGCCAAGCAACCCCGCAAAGTTTCCAATGTACAGTACAGTACAGTCACAAAACGATACACCGCTGAAAACCGCATCCTATGCAGAGTTTCCAAGAAGTTAGATCTGCATTAGGTCACATACCTTTCCAGGTCAGAGAAAGCAGGGAAAGTCCCACGAACGTGGAAGCGTTCATTCGTAAAGCCATGTTGTCTCTTCTGCCCAGTGTCGTCCTGAGAGTGAGTGTGAAGACTGGCCGATCCTGGCAAACGGCAAGACAGACACACGGTGTTAGAGAGGCAAGAGATGTAGGGCAGATAGGGTTGACAGCGACTGTGCTGTTGGTAGGAGGAACTTATAGGGGAAGGGAGCTCAATACAGTAAGTTGCCTAATCTTTATGAACAGATAGCCTAAATGATAACATGGATTGGTACAAGGGTTCCTCAAATGTCTAGAATGGAATAGGATATAATGGAAAATATAGCAGTGAGAAGCAATTAACGGGGTTCAGAGGATGACAGAAAGGACACAAGATCTGTTGGACAACAAAGCAAGCGCTCAACATGTAGGAACTATCTTATTTTATGTGCAACCAGTGAAAACATTAGCATTTGCGTCCACAACGATGATCCAAGAGAAGTTTAGTCTAGTGCTGTAGGTTGGTTATCTTTGAATGCAGGTATTCATTATTAAAGTCATTACTTAATGTATTGAGTTTCAGTGTTGGGGAAGCTACTCTGAAGATCTAGTTTACCAAGATACCAATTACGTCACACTGGAAGAAGTTAAGCTACACTAAAGCGACCCTTAAGAAAAATATAGTTCACTTAACTAAAGTTAGATTGAAAAAGTACTTACACTACATCCAAACTACATCAATTATCATATCTAAATCTGAAATGTCATAGACTACAAATTGCAAGACCAGATCACTCTGAAGTAAGAGTCTGGTGGTGCAGACATGTAAGGTTGCAGTGACTTCCTATTCACACAGCTTCTAAGAACATATACACACAGAAAAAAGGGTAGTAGGAGAACCCTTTTTGGTTCCAGGTAGAACCATTCTAGGTTCTAGATAGAGTGTATATATGGTTTACATATGGTTAACATTTACAAAATGTCATGGCCCCATGTCCATCTGTTCAATTCTTGAAGCCCTGGTGTGATATAGTGCCACCTAGTGGTGTAGCATGACTGTATATTAATGCAGCAACTAATCATTCTCAAATTCATCCATGGCTAATTTATTGAGTCTATATACCAAATCTGGAGTCAATCTGACTTATGGTTCATGAGAAGAAGATGTTCTTATGTATTTTTAGCACATGTGCTTAACGTGGACCTATAGGTACTGTGCAACCATATTGAATGCAACAACAATGTTTTCTCAAAACCATTAAAGACTGATGTAATGAGTCTAAATACAAAATCTGGAGTGGATCTGAAGTATGGTTCATGAGGAGAAGATGATTGCAGATGATTTTGAGCATTAACGTTACATATGCAAAGAATGAGTTGTTAATAGATCCTTGTTTTCTGAGATATCAATACCTAATTCAATGCGGTTCATTTTTAGGGACATCTATGATAGCGATGACCATTTTCATATTGACCAGCTGTTGTGGACTGTGTTTACAGTGGTTTTAAAGGACACGTAAAAGCAGATTTGTTTAATTTGTCAATAACTCAGCCATCTTTTGGGTAGTTAAGACATGCACCATGGGCTTACATGCCAAATGTGGTGTCATTTGGTCCTATGGTTCAAGATAAGAAGATTCGTAAAGTATCTGAGCATATTTTAGCATATTAGCATATGTGCTAATATGCATCTACTGGTGGCCATCTTTGAATGCATCAACATTATTTTCTCATACTCTTCATGGACTATTGTGATTATTCCAAAGACCCAATTTGGAGTGAATCTGACTTTTATAATTATTTTTAATAGCTCTACATAGTCAAAAAAAGGTAATTGTTAAATAGTTTCCTTATTTTTTAAAGATTTTAGTGGCAAATGTAATATGGTTCATCATGGTAATGTCTTTGATGACCCTAAAAGGTTTCAAGTTGATAGGCCATTGTGGAGTGTATTTACAAAAGATTTAAATGGACACGTACAATATGATTTCCTTATTTATCAATAACTCAGCCATCTCTTAACCAATCCATTAGCTTTTTTCAAACTAAGTTAATCATTTAAAGTCTAAGACGTTTGGAGAAGGTGGGGGGGTGCTAAGCTGATCACTGAAAATGTTTTATGGTGGTCATAATATGGATCATTTAGCTGTTTGATTTAGAATTGTAGTACCCCTTTAAGTATCAAAACAATTATTTGGGTTAGGCACAGAATTACCTTCATACTTCCATTAGTTTTTTAAACCTATACCGGTTACCTTCAGATGAATCCTGTGACACTTGTGGGGGTCATAGAGAGAACGTGTTCGGGAGAACATCCCCTTTCCACAGTGGGGTCCCATTCATTTTTAGCCCAAACGGTTCGGAAGCTACCAAACAGAAGTTGGCACACCATCGTGTTTGTGAGAGTCTCCCCTTTCCATAGAGTGGTCATGATAGTTTTTATAGGTCAAACCGTTC